>NC_066579.1:402374248-402438955 GCF_024323335.1 Lathyrus oleraceus | reverse complement strand
ACTGTTCAATTGATTGGAAAAAATAATGTTACTATGGATTTGTCAACTAACCTTTGGTCTATAAGGTTGTTTGAATGGTGAGAGGAAACGTTTATATGATTTGCAATCACATGTCGGTGTGTCATGGAACACTAATTCACCTAATATTCCTATTGGGAAACCTATGACTTGGTATAAGTCAGAGTTTAAAGCTCCAGTTGGAAAAACCCTATTGTGGTGGACTTCCAAGGCCTAGGTAAAGGACATGCTTGGGTGAATGGACATAGCATTGGTCGTTATTGGCCTTCTTGGATTACAACTACAAATGGATGCAGTGACACGTGCGATTATCGTGGAAAATATGTAAAGGAAAAGTGCAACACCATTGTGGAGGTCCATCACAAAGGTGGTATCATGTACCAAGGTCATTCTTGAATGATAACATGAACACATTGGTTTTATTTGAAGAAATAGGTGGTAATCCTCAAAGTGTTCAGTTCCAAACGGTGACAATAGGAACTATTTGTGCTAATGTATATGAAGGCTCACAACTAGAACTATCATGCCAAAATGGACAAGTAATTTCACAAATCCAGTTTGCTAGCTTTGGAAATCCACAAGGTCAATGTGGTTCTTTTAAGAAAGGCTCTTGGGAAGCTACAGATAGTCAATCTGTTGTGGAAGCTGCATGCATAGGAAAAACTAATTGGGATTTATAGTCACAAAAGAATGTTTAGTGTTCCATTTGGCGTAACAAATAGTACAGCTAGATTAGCCGTGCAGGTGACATGTTAAGTCATCATTTTCTACAAATTAATGTGAAAATAAACGTTGAATTATCAAAATTGAAATATACATTAAGTTTTTCTCATTAAATAATATCATAAGTTAAACTTGTTTTTCTTTATTTTCAACTTTAATGTAAGTTGTGGTAAAAATAAAAGTTTTTTGAGCAACCGCCCGATCTCTTTCAACCTTTCTACCATGAAACGTTGTATCATTCTTAGAGAAATATAAATCATATATTCTCAAATTAGATCTTATATTTCGGTCACATTAGAGTTCGTTTGGATCTTGGTTGAAATTTTTTGAAATTGCAGTGCAATGTTACAAAAACACATATTGTTGCTTCAAAACATCATGTTAAAAGTTTTTTATTTCTTTCTAATAAAAAACTTGCACCACACATTTTATTTTAATTTTTCAAATAAATCAAATTTTATGCGTCTTTTATTTCTTTTTCTTAGTTTGTGTGTAAGTATGTTTTGTTACTCTTATATGTGCATTTTTGTACTAATGTTTTTTTATAGAACAAATTAGATATATTTATTTGGACAACTAGTTTTTTTGAAACAGTTTTTCACAAGATTGAAGAATATGAATACAAGGATAAACATTATGATTGACTAGAGATATAGTAAATTCCAATTATATATATAACATTGGTAAACTTTCCATAGTAAAGAGTTGTATCTTTATATGAATATTCAATTGTTCAAATATAAAGTGCTTACTTCAATCTCGTTAAAAAAAAATATCTCAAAAAACCAAATGAAAAGCTCGTTAATTAGGAAAAATATTCAACTAGAATTTCATACAAAGAAAGAACCATTTCTTTGTAAAAGAAACTATATGTGATATCATATACATCCTACAATGTTAATTATTCTAAAAAACAACATTAGAAACGTTCGAATTCAAAATCTTACATTCTCTGACAAAACAAGTATTAACTCAAAATGAAAATTCTTCTTGAACATTATTCTAAATCTCACTGAGTTGGTTTTGAAGCAATAAAGACACTCATAACAAGTAACATATTTTATTTGACTTAATCGGACGTGAAAACGTCAATGAGAACTACATGACCCTCACAAGTATCACGATAACGTGTTGGTTGACTAAAATAATTTCATTTTCCAATTCACCCTTACAGACCTCTAACTTTTTGGATGTGAAGTGACATGAGGTTTAAGGTTATGTTCACGACCTCAAACAAAAACAAGCCTACGTCTCAAACATGAACTCCACGACTTGTTAGTTCAGTCCAACAAACAATGTAGATTTGGATAAATATTTCTAAAGCATCTCAACCTCAAGGATAAATAGAAAACCATAACAGTCACTCTTTCACTATCATGGTATGTATCCCTCAGAGGTATAAAATTTGAATTGGCTACCTTCTCATCTTATAAATCGACATACAAAGAACAATTATTTTACGTCCCTTTTAATCTAAATCTTAATTTCACTAAACATGCACGTCTACCATTGAACGAGGTCTCTCTATTTTGAATAAGAATTTTTTTTTATATATGTCTCATACATAACATGTCTCTCGAATTAAAATCATATCTTATAGTATAGCTCGAGCAAGAAACCAACGTGATATAATAAAAAAAATTTATTATATATTTACCGCTGTAAACTATAATTTTAATATAACATAATAAAATATTTTTGTTTGCATGATTAAAAATATATATTTTTGTTTGCGAATCCATTATCTTTTCTTGACTGCAGTGGTAAAATAGTTTCTATTATGAACATTTTGAAAAATATTATAAGAATTTTAAAAATACACAACTTATTAACAAAATCTCCCAAATAGTTTATAATAAATAGTCAGGTGTTTAGTTTTTAATATATGACATGTTTTTCTTTACATTGCATGTTTAATGTTAAGGTATTGATAAAAAAATTTAAATATAATAAATAATTACATTTAATTTTAATGTATCTTATTTTTTATTTATAGAGAGAAGTTTTAATAAAAATCAATTCAATTTGTGAAGACAACTACTATTTTTTTTCATGAAAGTAAAATTAAAATTAAAAGATATTTTTAAGGAGCTATTTTCTTTGTGGAGGGTTAGAGTCTATATAGTCATGTATATATAACTTTCATTTCAGGTCCTTATGAAATACATGATATGATTATATATTATGGTGTTTATATCCGACTCATTTATCATATATATGTTTTCATTTTATCCTAAACAACTTGTTATTAATATTTTAGAATTACCTATCCATTACTCTAGATAAGTTATTATAACAAATTCAAATTAACTAATTTAGATGCATGCGATGAGCCTAATTTTGTTATTCACTAGCTGTCTGTACACTTTTGTGCAGTATTCATTTTTGTCATTCATTATTTTCATTACTAAAATTAGAAATTAATAATTGTATTTGAATAAATAAAGTTAAATGTTTGAAGATTTCTACGACATTGAACTCTTATTTGGTGAGTTTTTATTCACTTCATGTGTGTCTTTTGGTTGTGACCAACTCATGTAACATATTTTTGTGTGAAGAAAAATCTAATTTAGAATATTGATTAGATAGTTCAACACTATTTTTGGGAACAACCAAACTACATTTTCCTATATATTTCATTTTCTCAGTTATAGTATTTCGATAACCAAGACGGGAGAATCATACATGTTTACAATGGGTTCATTATCCTGTTATAACATTATCTTAATGAGTATAATTATGTTGCACTCATGTTTTGCCATAGAGGTTTCTTATGATTCAAAAGCTCTCATTATCAATGGAGAAAGACGTCTTATTTTTTCAGGTGCAATCCATTATCCAAGAAGCACCGTGGAGATGTGGCCTGACCTTATTCAAAAGGCCAAAGATGGTGGCCTTGATGCCATTGAAACTTATATATTTTGGGATCGTCACGAACCTGTTCAACGTGAATATAATTTCTCAGGAAATTTGGATTTTGTCAAATTTTTCAAGCTTATCCAAGAAGCTGGACTATATGCCATTATGAGGATTGGTCCTTATGCATGTGCGGAATGGAACTACGGAGGGATCCCAGTGTGGCTTCACAATATTCCTGGGATTGAGTTAAGGACAGATAATATGGTTTACAAGAACGAAATGCAAATTTTTACGACAAAGATCGTGAATGTGGCAAAAGAAGCAAATTTATTTGCATCACAAGGAGGTCCCATTCTTCTAGCTCAAATTGAGAATGAATATGGAGATATCATGTGGAATTACAAAGATGCAGGGAAGACATACGTTAAATGGTGTGCTCAGATGGCTCTAGCACAAAACATTGGGGTTCCATGGATCATGTGTCAGCAACCTGATGCTCCTCAACCTATCATCAATACTTGCAATGGATACTATTGTCATAATTTTAAACCCAATAACCCAAAAAGTCCTAAAATGTTCACTGAAAATTGGATTGGTTGGTTCCAAAAATGGGGTGAAAAGGTTCCCCATAGAAGTGCTGAAGATTCAGCTTTCTCAGTTGCACGCTTTTTCCAAAATGGAGGTGTCTTAAACAACTACTACATGTACCATGGAGGAACCAACTTTGGCCGCACAGCAGGTGGACCATATATCACAACATCTTATGACTATGATGCACCAATTGACGAGTATGGGAATTTGAATCAACCAAAATGGGGACATCTTAAGCAACTTCATGCAGCAATTAAATTGGGTGAAAATGTTCTTACAAATTATACATCAATAAATGATAAGGATCTGGGAAATGGAATCACACTTACAACATACTCTAATTCCAATGGCGCAAGATTTTGTTTCCTGAGCAATAATGACACTAGCAAAGATGCAAATGTTGACTTACAAAATGATGGTAAATACTTTATTCCTGCCTGGTCCGTCACCATTCTTAATGGATGCAACAAAGAAATTTTCAATACAGCAAAGGTTAACAGTCAAACCTCAATAATGGTGAAAAGGAGTGGTGATAATAGTTCTAATGGACTCACATGGAAATGGAAAATGGAGCCAAGAAAGACACCTTGAATGGAAAGGGAAATATTAAAGCACACGAGCTTTTGGAGCAGAAGGAACTAACCTTGGATGCTAGTGACTATTTATGGTACATGACTAGTGTTGACATCAATGACACTTCAATTTGGAGTAATGCGACTCTCAGTGTGAATACTATGGGCCATACACTTCATGGTTATGTTAATAGGAAGTATATAGGATACCAATTTAGCCAATGGGGAAATAAATTCACTTATGAAACGAAAGTTTCTTTGAAGAATGGAACAAACATTATAACTTTGCTTAGTGCCACCGTCGGGCTTGCAAATTATGGTGCATGGTTTGACGAGATAAAAACGGGCATTTCAGGTGGCACTGTTCAATTGATTGGAAAAAATAATGTTACTATGGATTTGTCAACTAACCTTTGGTCTTATAAGGTTGGTTTGAATGGTGAGAGGAAACGTTTATATGATTTGCAATCACATGTCGGTGTGTCATGGAACACTAATTCACCTAATATTCCTATTGGGAAACCTATGACTTGGTATAAGTCAGAGTTTAAAGCTCCAGTTGGAACAAACCCTATTGTGGTGGACTTCCAAGGCCTAGGTAAAGGACATGCTTGGGTGAATGGACATAGCATTGGTCGTTATTGGCCTTCTTGGATTACAACTACAAATGGATGCAGTGACACGTGCGATTATCGTGGAAAATATGTAAAGGAAAAGTGCAACACCAATTGTGGAGGTCCATCACAAAGGTGGTATCATGTACCAAGGTCATTCTTGAATGATAACATGAACACATTGGTTTTATTTGAAGAAATAGGTGGTAATCCTCAAAGTGTTCAGTTCCAAACGGTGACAATAGGAACTATTTGTGCTAATGTATATGAAGGCTCACAACTAGAACTATCATGCCAAAATGGACAAGTAATTTCACAAATCCAGTTTGCTAGCTTTGGAAATCCACAAGGTCAATGTGGTTCTTTTAAGAAAGGCTCTTGGGAAGCTACAGATAGTCAATCTGTTGTGGAAGCTGCATGCATAGGAAAAACTAATTGTGGATTTATAGTCACAAAAGAAATGTTTAGTGTTCCATTTGGCGTAACAAATAGTACAGCTAGATTAGCCGTGCAGGTGACATGTTAAGTCATCATTTTCTACAAATTAATGTGAAAAATAAACGTTGAATTATCAAAATTGAAATAATACATTAAGTTTTTCTCATTAAATAATATCATAAGTTAAACTTGTTTTTCTTTATTTTCAACTTTAATGTAAGTTGTGGTAAAAATAAAAGTTTTTTGAGCAACCGCCCGATCTCTTTCAACCTTTCTACCATGAAACGTTGTATCATTCTTAGAGAGAAATATAAATCATATATTCTCAAATTAGATCTTATATTTCGGTCACATTAGAGTTCGTTTGGATCTTGGTTGAAATTTTTTGAAATTGCAGTGCAATGTTACAAAAACACATATTGTTGCTTCAAAACATCATGTTAAAAGTTTTTTATTTCTTTCTAATAAAAACTTGCACCACACATTTTATTTTAATTTTTCAAATAAATCAAATTTATGCGTCTTTTATTTCTTTTTCTTAGTTTGTGTGTAAGTATGTTTTGTTACTCTTATATGTGCATTTTTGTACTAATGTTTTTTTATAGAACAAATTAGATATATTTATTTGGACAACTAGTTTTTTTGAAACAGTTTTTCACAAGATTGAAGAATATGAATACAAGGATAAACATTATGATTGACTAGAGATATAGTAAATTCCAATTATATATATAACATTGGTAAACTTTCCATAGTAAAGAGTTGTATCTTTATATGAATATTCAATTGTTCAAATATAAAGTGCTTACTTCAATCTCGTTAAAAAAAATATCTCAAAAAACCAAATGAAAAGCTCGTTAATTAGGAAAAATATTCAACTAGAATTTCATACAAAGAAAGAACCATTTCTTTGTAAAAGAAACTATATGTGATATCATATACATCCTACAATGTTAATTATTCTAAAAAACAACATTAGAAACGTTCGAATTCAAAATCTTACATTCTCTGACAAAACAAGTATTAACTCAAAATGAAAATTCTTCTTGAACATTATTCTAAATCTCACTGAGTTGGTTTTGAAGCAATAAAGACACTCATAACAAGTAACATATTTTATTTGACTTAATCGGACGTGAAAACGTCAATGAGAACTACATGACCCTCACAAGTATCACGATAACGTGTTGGTTGACTAAAATAATTTCATTTTCCAATTCACCCTTACAGACCTCTAACTTTTTGGATGTGAAGTGACATGAGGTTTAAGGTTATGTTCACGACCTCAAACAAAAACAAGCCTACGTCTCAAACATGAACTCCACGACTTGTTAGTTCAGTCCAACAAACAATGTAGATTTGGATAAATATTTCTAAAGCATCTCAACCTCAAGGATAAATAGAAAACCATAACAGTCACTCTTTCACTATCATGGTATGTATCCCTCAGAGGTATAAAATTTGAATTGGCTACCTTCTCATCTTATAAAACGACATACAAAGAACAATTATTTTACGTCCCTTTTAATCTAAATCTTAATTTCACTAAACATGCACGTCTACCATTGAACGAGGTCTCTCTATTTTGAATAAGATTTTTTTTTATATATGTCTCATACATAACATGTCTCTCGAATTAAAATCATATCTTATAGTATAGCTCGAGCAAGAAACCAACGTGATATAATAAAAAAATTTATTATATATTTACCGCTGTAAACTATAATTTTTAATATAACATAATAAAATATTTTTGTTTGCATGATTAAAAAATATATATTTTTGTTTGCGAATCCATTATCTTTTCTTGACTGCAGTGGTAAAATAGTTTCTATTATGAACATTTTGAAAAATATTATAAGAATTTTAAAAATACACAACTTATTAACAAAATCTCCCAAAATAGTTTATAATAAATAGTCAGGTGTTTAGTTTTTAATATATGACATGTTTTTCTTTACATTGCATGTTTAATGTTAAGGTATTGATAAAAAAATTTAAATATAATAAATAATTACATTTAATTTTAATGTATCTTATTTTTTATTTATAGAGAGAGAAGTTTTAATAAAAATCAATTCAATTTGTGAAGACAACTACTATTTTTTTCATGAAAGTAAAATTAAAATTAAAAGATATTTTTAAGGAGCTATTTTCTTTGTGGAGGGTTAGAGTCTATATAGTCATGTATATATAACTTTCATTTCAGGTCCTTATGAAATACATGATATGATTATATATTATGGTGTTTATATCCGACTCATTTATCATATATATGTTTTCATTTTATCCTAAACAACTTGTTATTAATATTTTAGAATTACCTATCCATTACTCTAGATAAGTTATTATAACAAATTCAAATTAACTAATTTAGATGCATGCGATGAGCCTAATTTTGTTATTCACTAGCTGTCTGTACACTTTTGTGCAGTATTCATTTTTGTCATTCATTATTTTCATTACTAAAATTAGAAATTAATAATTGTATTTGAATAAATAAAGTTAAATGTTTGAAGATTTCTACGACATTGAACTCTTATTTGGTGAGTTTTTATTCACTTCATGTGTGTCTTTTGGTTGTGACCAACTCATGTAACATATTTTTGTGTGAAGAAAAATCTAATTTAGAATATTGATTAGATAGTTCAACACTATTTTTGGGAACAACCAAACTACATTTTCCTATATATTTCATTTTCTCAGTTATAGTATTTCGATAACCAAGACGGGAGAATCATACATGTTTACAATGGGTTCATTATCCTGTTATAACATTATCTTAATGAGTATAATTATGTTGCACTCATGTTTTGCCATAGAGGTTTCTTATGATTCAAAAGCTCTCATTATCAATGGAGAAAGACGTCTTATTTTTTCAGGTGCAATCCATTATCCAAGAAGCACCGTGGAGATGTGGCCTGACCTTATTCAAAAGGCCAAAGATGGTGGCCTTGATGCCATTGAAACTTATATATTTTGGGATCGTCACGAACCTGTTCAACGTGAATATAATTTCTCAGGAAATTTGGATTTTGTCAAATTTTTCAAGCTTATCCAAGAAGCTGGACTATATGCCATTATGAGGATTGGTCCTTATGCATGTGCGGAATGGAACTACGGAGGGATCCCAGTGTGGCTTCACAATATTCCTGGGATTGAGTTAAGGACAGATAATATGGTTTACAAGAACGAAATGCAAATTTTTACGACAAAGATCGTGAATGTGGCAAAAGAAGCAAATTTATTTGCATCACAAGGAGGTCCCATTCTTCTAGCTCAAATTGAGAATGAATATGGAGATATCATGTGGAATTACAAAGATGCAGGGAAGACATACGTTAAATGGTGTGCTCAGATGGCTCTAGCACAAAACATTGGGGTTCCATGGATCATGTGTCAGCAACCTGATGCTCCTCAACCTATCATCAATACTTGCAATGGATACTATTGTCATAATTTTAAACCCAATAACCCAAAAAGTCCTAAAATGTTCACTGAAAATTGGATTGGTTGGTTCCAAAAATGGGGTGAAAAGGTTCCCCATAGAAGTGCTGAAGATTCAGCTTTCTCAGTTGCACGCTTTTTCCAAAATGGAGGTGTCTTAAACAACTACTACATGTACCATGGAGGAACCAACTTTGGCCGCACAGCAGGTGGACCATATATCACAACATCTTATGACTATGATGCACCAATTGACGAGTATGGGAATTTGAATCAACCAAAATGGGGACATCTTAAGCAACTTCATGCAGCAATTAAATTGGGTGAAAATGTTCTTACAAATTATACATCAATAAATGATAAGGATCTGGGAAATGGAATCACACTTACAACATACTCTAATTCCAATGGCGCAAGATTTTGTTTCCTGAGCAATAATGACACTAGCAAAGATGCAAATGTTGACTTACAAAATGATGGTAAATACTTTATTCCTGCCTGGTCCGTCACCATTCTTAATGGATGCAACAAAGAAATTTTCAATACAGCAAAGGTTAACAGTCAAACCTCAATAATGGTGAAAAGGAGTGGTGATAATAGTTCTAATGGACTCACATGGAAATGGAAAATGGAGCCAAAGAAAGACACCTTGAATGGAAAGGGAAATATTAAAGCACACGAGCTTTTGGAGCAGAAGGAACTAACCTTGGATGCTAGTGACTATTTATGGTACATGACTAGTGTTGACATCAATGACACTTCAATTTGGAGTAATGCGACTCTCAGTGTGAATACTATGGGCCATACACTTCATGGTTATGTTAATAGGAAGTATATAGGATACCAATTTAGCCAATGGGGAAATAAATTCACTTATGAAACGAAAGTTTCTTTGAAGAATGGAACAAACATTATAACTTTGCTTAGTGCCACCGTCGGGCTTGCAAATTATGGTGCATGGTTTGACGAGATAAAAACGGGCATTTCAGGTGGCACTGTTCAATTGATTGGAAAAAATAATGTTACTATGGATTTGTCAACTAACCTTTGGTCTTATAAGGTTGGTTTGAATGGTGAGAGGAAACGTTTATATGATTTGCAATCACATGTCGGTGTGTCATGGAACACTAATTCACCTAATATTCCTATTGGGAAACCTATGACTTGGTATAAGTCAGAGTTTAAAGCTCCAGTTGGAACAAACCCTATTGTGGTGGACTTCCAAGGCCTAGGTAAAGGACATGCTTGGGTGAATGGACATAGCATTGGTCGTTATTGGCCTTCTTGGATTACAACTACAAATGGATGCAGTGACACGTGCGATTATCGTGGAAAATATGTAAAGGAAAAGTGCAACACCAATTGTGGAGGTCCATCACAAAGGTGGTATCATGTACCAAGGTCATTCTTGAATGATAACATGAACACATTGGTTTTATTTGAAGAAATAGGTGGTAATCCTCAAAGTGTTCAGTTCCAAACGGTGACAATAGGAACTATTTGTGCTAATGTATATGAAGGCTCACAACTAGAACTATCATGCCAAAATGGACAAGTAATTTCACAAATCCAGTTTGCTAGCTTTGGAAATCCACAAGGTCAATGTGGTTCTTTTAAGAAAGGCTCTTGGGAAGCTACAGATAGTCAATCTGTTGTGGAAGCTGCATGCATAGGAAAAACTAATTGTGGATTTATAGTCACAAAAGAAATGTTTAGTGTTCCATTTGGCGTAACAAATAGTACAGCTAGATTAGCCGTGCAGGTGACATGTTAAGTCATCATTTTCTACAAATTAATGTGAAAAATAAACGTTGAATTATCAAAATTGAAATAATACATTAAGTTTTTCTCATTAAATAATATCATAAGTTAAACTTGTTTTTCTTTATTTTCAACTTTAATGTAAGTTGTGGTAAAAATAAAAGTTTTTTGAGCAACCGCCCGATCTCTTTCAACCTTTCTACCATGAAACGTTGTATCATTCTTAGAGAGAAATATAAATCATATATTCTCAAATTAGATCTTATATTTCGGTCACATTAGAGTTCGTTTGGATCTTGGTTGAAATTTTTTGAAATTGCAGTGCAATGTTACAAAAACACATATTGTTGCTTCAAAACATCATGTTAAAAGTTTTTTATTTCTTTCTAATAAAAAACTTGCACCACACATTTTATTTTAATTTTTCAAATAAATCAAATTTTATGCGTCTTTTATTTCTTTTTCTTAGTTTGTGTGTAAGTATGTTTTGTTACTCTTATATGTGCATTTTTGTACTAATGTTTTTTTATAGAACAAATTAGATATATTTATTTGGACAACTAGTTTTTTTGAAACAGTTTTTCACAAGATTGAAGAATATGAATACAAGGATAAACATTATGATTGACTAGAGATATAGTAAATTCCAATTATATATATAACATTGGTAAACTTTCCATAGTAAAGAGTTGTATCTTTATATGAATATTCAATTGTTCAAATATAAAGTGCTTACTTCAATCTCGTTAAAAAAAATATCTCAAAAAACCAAATGAAAAGCTCGTTAATTAGGAAAAATATTCAACTAGAATTTCATACAAAGAAAGAACCATTTCTTTGTAAAAGAAACTATATGTGATATCATATACATCCTACAATGTTAATTATTCTAAAAAACAACATTAGAAACGTTCGAATTCAAAATCTTACATTCTCTGACAAAACAAGTATTAACTCAAAATGAAAATTCTTCTTGAACATTATTCTAAATCTCACTGAGTTGGTTTTGAAGCAATAAAGACACTCATAACAAGTAACATATTTTATTTGACTTAATCGGACGTGAAAACGTCAATGAGAACTACATGACCCTCACAAGTATCACGATAACGTGTTGGTTGACTAAAATAATTTCATTTTCCAATTCACCCTTACAGACCTCTAACTTTTTGGATGTGAAGTGACATGAGGTTTAAGGTTATGTTCACGACCTCAAACAAAAACAAGCCTACGTCTCAAACATGAACTCCACGACTTGTTAGTTCAGTCCAACAAACAATGTAGATTTGGATAAATATTTCTAAAGCATCTCAACCTCAAGGATAAATAGAAAACCATAACAGTCACTCTTTCACTATCATGGTATGTATCCCTCAGAGGTATAAAATTTGAATTGGCTACCTTCTCATCTTATAAAACGACATACAAAGAACAATTACTTTACGTCCCTTTTAATCTAAATCTTAATTTCACTAAACATGCACGTCTACCATTGAACGAGGTCTCTCTATTTTGAATAAGATTTTTTTTTTATATATGTCTCATACATAACATGTCTCTCGAATTAAAATCATATCTTATAGTATAGCTCGAGCAAGAAACCAACGTGATATAATAAAAAAAAAATATTATATATTTACCGCTGTAAACTATAATTTTTAATATAACATAATAAAATATTTTTGTTTGCATGATTAAAAAATATATATTTTTGTTTGCGAATCCATTATCTTTTCTTGACTGCAGTGGTAAAATAGTTTCTATTATGAACATTTTGAAAAATATTATAAGAATTTTAAAAATACACAACTTATTAACAAAATCTCCCAAAATAGTTTATAATAAATAGTGAGGTGTTTAGTTTTTAATATATGACATGTTTTTCTTTACATTGCATGTTTAATGTTAAGGTATTGATAAAAAAATTTAAATATAATAAATAATTACATTTAATTTTAATGTATCTTATTTTTTATTTATAGAGAGAGAAGTTTTAATAAAAATCAATTCAATTTGTGAAGACAACTACTATTTTTTTCATGAAAGTAAAATTAAAATTAAAAGATATTTTTAAGGAGCTATTTTCTTTGTGGAGGGTTAGAGTCTATATAGTCATGTATATATAACTTTCATTTCAGGTCCTTATGAAATACATGATATGATTATATATTATGGTGTTTATATCCGACTCATTTATCATATATATGTTTTCATTTTATCCTAAACCACTGTGTAACCCTGAACAACTTGTTATTAATATTTTAGAATTACCTATCCATTACTCTAGATAAGTTATTATAACAAATTCAAATTAACTAATTTAGATGCATGCGATGAGCCTAATTTTGTTATTCACTAGCTGTCTGTACACTTTTGTGCAGTATTCATTTTTGTCATTCATTATTTTCATTACTAAAATTAGAAATTAATAATTGTATTTGAATAAATAAAGTTAAATGTTTGAAGATTTCTACGACATTGAACTCTTATTTGGTGAGTTTTTATTCACTTCATGTGTGTCTTTTGGTTGTGACCAACTCATGTAACATATTTTTGTGTGAAGAAAAATCTAATTTAGAATATTGATTAGATAGTTCAACACTATTTTTGGGAACAACCAAACTACATTTTCCTATATATTTCATTTTCTCAGTTATAGTATTTCGATAACCAAGACGGGAGAATCATACATGTTTACAATGGGTTCATTATCCTGTTATAACATTATCTTAATGAGTATAATTATGTTGCACTCATGTTTTGCCATAGAGGTTTCTTATGATTCAAAAGCTCTCATTATCAATGGAGAAAGACGTCTTATTTTTTCAGGTGCAATCCATTATCCAAGAAGCACCGTGGAGATGTGGCCTGACCTTATTCAAAAGGCCAAAGATGGTGGCCTTGATGCCATTGAAACTTATATATTTTGGGATCGTCACGAACCTGTTCAACGTGAATATAATTTCTCAGGAAATTTGGATTTTGTCAAATTTTTCAAGCTTATCCAAGAAGCTGGACTATATGCCATTATGAGGATTGGTCCTTATGCATGTGCGGAATGGAACTACGGAGGGATCCCAGTGTGGCTTCACAATATTCCTGGGATTGAGTTAAGGACAGATAATATGGTTTACAAGAACGAAATGCAAATTTTTACGACAAAGATCGTGAATGTGGCAAAAGAAGCAAATTTATTTGCATCACAAGGAGGTCCCATTCTTCTAGCTCAAATTGAGAATGAATATGGAGATATCATGTGGAATTACAAAGATGCAGGGAAGACATACGTTAAATGGTGTGCTCAGATGGCTCTAGCACAAAACATTGGGGTTCCATGGATCATGTGTCAGCAACCTGATGCTCCTCAACCTATCATCAATACTTGCAATGGATACTATTGTCATAATTTTAAACCCAATAACCCAAAAAGTCCTAAAATGTTCACTGAAAATTGGATTGGTTGGTTCCAAAAATGGGGTGAAAAGGTTCCCCATAGAAGTGCTGAAGATTCAGCTTTCTCAGTTGCACGCTTTTTCCAAAATGGAGGTGTCTTAAACAACTACTACATGTACCATGGAGGAACCAACTTTGGCCGCACAGCAGGTGGACCATATATCACAACATCTTATGACTATGATGCACCAATTGACGAGTATGGGAATTTGAATCAACCAAAATGGGGACATCTTAAGCAACTTCATGCAGCAATTAAATTGGGTGAAAATGTTCTTACAAATTATACATCAATAAATGATAAGGATCTGGGAAATGGAATCACACTTACAACATACTCTAATTCCAATGGCGCAAGATTTTGTTTCCTGAGCAATAATGACACTAGCAAAGATGCAAATGTTGACTTACAAAATGATGGTAAATACTTTATTCCTGCCTGGTCCGTCACCATTCTTAATGGATGCAACAAAGAAATTTTCAATACAGCAAAGGTTAACAGTCAAACCTCAATAATGGTGAAAAGGAGTGGTGATAATAGTTCTAATGGACTCACATGGAAATGGAAAATGGAGCCAAAGAAAGACACCTTGAATGGAAAGGGAAATATTAAAGCACACGAGCTTTTGGAGCAGAAGGAACTAACCTTGGATGCTAGTGACTATTTATGGTACATGACTAGTGTTGACATCAATGACACTTCAATTTGGAGTAATGCGACTCTCAGTGTGAATACTATGGGCCATACACTTCATGGTTATGTTAATAGGAAGTATATAGGATACCAATTTAGCCAATGGGGAAATAAATTCACTTATGAAACGAAAGTTTCTTTGAAGAATGGAACAAACATTATAACTTTGCTTAGTGCCACCGTCGGGCTTGCAAATTATGGTGCATGGTTTGACGAGATAAAAACGGGCATTTCAGGTGGCACTGTTCAATTGATTGGAAAAAATAATGTTACTATGGATTTGTCAACTAACCTTTGGTCTTATAAGGTTGGTTTGAATGGTGAGAGGAAACGTTTATATGATTTGCAATCACATGTCGGTGTGTCATGGAACACTAATTCACCTAATATTCCTATTGGGAAACCTATGACTTGGTATAAGTCAGAGTTTAAAGCTCCAGTTGGAACAAACCCTATTGTGGTGGACTTCCAAGGCCTAGGTAAAGGACATGCTTGGGTGAATGGACATAGCATTGGTCGTTATTGGCCTTCTTGGATTACAACTACAAATGGATGCAGTGACACGTGCGATTATCGTGGAAAATATGTAAAGGAAAAGTGCAACACCAATTGTGGAGGTCCATCACAAAGGTGGTATCATGTACCAAGGTCATTCTTGAATGATAACATGAACACATTGGTTTTATTTGAAGAAATAGGTGGTAATCCTCAAAGTGTTCAGTTCCAAACGGTGACAATAGGAACTATTTGTGCTAATGTATATGAAGGCTCACAACTAGAACTATCATGCCAAAATGGACAAGTAATTTCACAAATCCAGTTTGCTAGCTTTGGAAATCCACAAGGTCAATGTGGTTCTTTTAAGAAAGGCTCTTGGGAAGCTACAGATAGTCAATCTGTTGTGGAAGCTGCATGCATAGGAAAAACTAATTGTGGATTTATAGTCACAAAAGAAATGTTTAGTGTTCCATTTGGCGTAACAAATAGTACAGCTAGATTAGCCGTGCAGGTGACATGTTAAGTCATCATTTTCTACAAATTAATGTGAAAAATAAACGTTGAATTATCAAAATTGAAATAATACATTAAGTTTTTCTCATTAAATAATATCATAAGTTAAACTTGTTTTTCTTTATTTTCAACTTTAATGTAAGTTGTGGTAAAAATAAAAGTTTTTTGAGCAACCGCCCGATCTCTTTCAACCTTTCTACCATGAAACGTTGTATCATTCTTAGAGAGAAATATAAATCATATATTCTCAAATTAGATCTTATATTTCGGTCACATTAGAGTTCGTTTGGATCTTGGTTGAAATTTTTTGAAATTGCAGTGCAATGTTACAAAAACACATATTGTTGCTTCAAAACATCATGTTAAAAGTTTTTTATTTCTTTCTAATAAAAAACTTGCACCACACATTTTATTTTAATTTTTCAAATAAATCAAATTTTATGCGTCTTTTATTTCTTTTTCTTAGTTTGTGTGTAAGTATGTTTTGTTACTCTTATATGTGCATTTTTGTACTAATGTTTTTTTATAGAACAAATTAGATATATTTATTTGGACAACTAGTTTTTTTGAAACAGTTTTTCACAAGATTGAAGAATATGAATACAAGGATAAACATTATGATTGACTAGAGATATAGTAAATTCCAATTATATATATAACATTGGTAAACTTTCCATAGTAAAGAGTTGTATCTTTATATGAATATTCAATTGTTCAAATATAAAGTGCTTACTTCAATCTCGTTAAAAAAAATATCTCAAAAAACCAAATGAAAAGCTCGTTAATTAGGAAAAATATTCAACTAGAATTTCATACAAAGAAAGAACCATTTCTTTGTAAAAGAAACTATATGTGATATCATATACATCCTACAATGTTAATTATTCTAAAAAACAACATTAGAAACGTTCGAATTCAAAATCTTACATTCTCTGACAAAACAAGTATTAACTCAAAATGAAAATTCTTCTTGAACATTATTCTAAATCTCACTGAGTTGGTTTTGAAGCAATAAAGACACTCATAACAAGTAACATATTTTATTTGACTTAATCGGACGTGAAAACGTCAATGAGAACTACATGACCCTCACAAGTATCACGATAACGTGTTGGTTGACTAAAATAATTTCATTTTCCAATTCACCCTTACAGACCTCTAACTTTTTGGATGTGAAGTGACATGAGGTTTAAGGTTATGTTCACGACCTCAAACAAAAACAAGCCTACGTCTCAAACATGAACTCCACGACTTGTTAGTTCAGTCCAACAAACAATGTAGATTTGGATAAATATTTCTAAAGCATCTCAACCTCAAGGATAAATAGAAAACCATAACAGTCACTCTTTCACTATCATGGTATGTATCCCTCAGAGGTATAAAATTTGAATTGGCTACCTTCTCATCTTATAAATCGACATACAAAGAACAATTATTTTACGTCCCTTTTAATCTAAATCTTAATTTCACTAAACATGCACGTCTACCATTGAACGAGGTCTCTCTATTTTGAATAAGATTTTTTTTTTATATATGTCTCATACATAACATGTCTCTCGAATTAAAATCATATCTTATAGTATAGCTCGAGCAAGAAACCAACGTGATATAATAATAAAAAATTATTATATATTTACCGCTGTAAACTATAATTTTTAATATAACATAATAAAATATTTTTGTTTGCATGATTAAAATATATATATTTTTGTTTGCGAATCCATTATCTTTTCTTGACTGCAGTGGTAAAATAGTTTCTATTATGAACATTTTGAAAAATATTATAAGAATTTTAAAAATACACAACTTATTAACAAAATCTCCCAAAATAGTTTATAATAAATAGTCAGGTGTTTAGTTTTTAATATATGACATGTTTTTCTTTACATTGCATGTTTAATGTTAAGGTATTGATAAAAAAATTTAAATATAATAAATAATTACATTTAATTTTAATGTATCTTATTTTTTATTTATATAGAGAGAAGTTTTAATAAAAATCAATTCAATTTGTGAAGACAACTACTATTTTTTTCATGAAAGTAAAATTAAAATTAAAAGATATTTTTAAGGAGCTATTTTCTTTGTGGAGGGTTAGAGTCTATATAGTCATGTATATATAACTTTCATTTCAGGTCCTTATGAAATACATGATATGATTATATATTATGGTGTTTATATCCGACTCATTTATCATATATATGTTTTCATTTTATCCTAAACCACTGTGTAACCCTGAACAACTTGTTATTAATATTTTAGAATTACCTATCCATTACTCTAGATAAGTTATTATAACAAATTCAAATTAACTAATTTAGATGCATGCGATGAGCCTAATTTTGTTATTCACTAGCTGTCTGTACACTTTTGTGCAGTATTCATTTTTGTCATTCATTATTTTCATTACTAAAATTAGAAATTAATAATTGTATTTGAATAAATAAAGTTAAATGTTTGAAGATTTCTACGACATTGAACTCTTATTTGGTGAGTTTTTATTCACTTCATGTGTGTCTTTTGGTTGTGACCAACTCATGTAACATATTTTTGTGTGAAGAAAAATCTAATTTAGAATATTGATTAGATAGTTCAACACTATTTTTGGGAACAACCAAACTACATTTTCCTATATATTTCATTTTCTCAGTTATAGTATTTCGATAACCAAGACGGGAGAATCATACATGTTTACAATGGGTTCATTATCCTGTTATAACATTATCTTAATGAGTATAATTATGTTGCACTCATGTTTTGCCATAGAGGTTTCTTATGATTCAAAAGCTCTCATTATCAATGGAGAAAGACGTCTTATTTTTTCAGGTGCAATCCATTATCCAAGAAGCACCGTGGAGATGTGGCCTGACCTTATTCAAAAGGCCAAAGATGGTGGCCTTGATGCCATTGAAACTTATATATTTTGGGATCGTCACGAACCTGTTCAACGTGAATATAATTTCTCAGGAAATTTGGATTTTGTCAAATTTTTCAAGCTTATCCAAGAAGCTGGACTATATGCCATTATGAGGATTGGTCCTTATGCATGTGCGGAATGGAACTACGGAGGGATCCCAGTGTGGCTTCACAATATTCCTGGGATTGAGTTAAGGACAGATAATATGGTTTACAAGAACGAAATGCAAATTTTTACGACAAAGATCGTGAATGTGGCAAAAGAAGCAAATTTATTTGCATCACAAGGAGGTCCCATTCTTCTAGCTCAAATTGAGAATGAATATGGAGATATCATGTGGAATTACAAAGATGCAGGGAAGACATACGTTAAATGGTGTGCTCAGATGGCTCTAGCACAAAACATTGGGGTTCCATGGATCATGTGTCAGCAACCTGATGCTCCTCAACCTATCATCAATACTTGCAATGGATACTATTGTCATAATTTTAAACCCAATAACCCAAAAAGTCCTAAAATGTTCACTGAAAATTGGATTGGTTGGTTCCAAAAATGGGGTGAAAAGGTTCCCCATAGAAGTGCTGAAGATTCAGCTTTCTCAGTTGCACGCTTTTTCCAAAATGGAGGTGTCTTAAACAACTACTACATGTACCATGGAGGAACCAACTTTGGCCGCACAGCAGGTGGACCATATATCACAACATCTTATGACTATGATGCACCAATTGACGAGTATGGGAATTTGAATCAACCAAAATGGGGACATCTTAAGCAACTTCATGCAGCAATTAAATTGGGTGAAAATGTTCTTACAAATTATACATCAATAAATGATAAGGATCTGGGAAATGGAATCACACTTACAACATACTCTAATTCCAATGGCGCAAGATTTTGTTTCCTGAGCAATAATGACACTAGCAAAGATGCAAATGTTGACTTACAAAATGATGGTAAATACTTTATTCCTGCCTGGTCCGTCACCATTCTTAATGGATGCAACAAAGAAATTTTCAATACAGCAAAGGTTAACAGTCAAACCTCAATAATGGTGAAAAGGAGTGGTGATAATAGTTCTAATGGACTCACATGGAAATGGAAAATGGAGCCAAAGAAAGACACCTTGAATGGAAAGGGAAATATTAAAGCACACGAGCTTTTGGAGCAGAAGGAACTAACCTTGGATGCTAGTGACTATTTATGGTACATGACTAGTGTTGACATCAATGACACTTCAATTTGGAGTAATGCGACTCTCAGTGTGAATACTATGGGCCATACACTTCATGGTTATGTTAATAGGAAGTATATAGGATACCAATTTAGCCAATGGGGAAATAAATTCACTTATGAAACGAAAGTTTCTTTGAAGAATGGAACAAACATTATAACTTTGCTTAGTGCCACCGTCGGGCTTGCAAATTATGGTGCATGGTTTGACGAGATAAAAACGGGCATTTCAGGTGGCACTGTTCAATTGATTGGAAAAAATAATGTTACTATGGATTTGTCAACTAACCTTTGGTCTTATAAGGTTGGTTTGAATGGTGAGAGGAAACGTTTATATGATTTGCAATCACATGTCGGTGTGTCATGGAACACTAATTCACCTAATATTCCTATTGGGAAACCTATGACTTGGTATAAGTCAGAGTTTAAAGCTCCAGTTGGAACAAACCCTATTGTGGTGGACTTCCAAGGCCTAGGTAAAGGACATGCTTGGGTGAATGGACATAGCATTGGTCGTTATTGGCCTTCTTGGATTACAACTACAAATGGATGCAGTGACACGTGCGATTATCGTGGAAAATATGTAAAGGAAAAGTGCAACACCAATTGTGGAGGTCCATCACAAAGGTGGTATCATGTACCAAGGTCATTCTTGAATGATAACATGAACACATTGGTTTTATTTGAAGAAATAGGTGGTAATCCTCAAAGTGTTCAGTTCCAAACGGTGACAATAGGAACTATTTGTGCTAATGTATATGAAGGCTCACAACTAGAACTATCATGCCAAAATGGACAAGTAATTTCACAAATCCAGTTTGCTAGCTTTGGAAATCCACAAGGTCAATGTGGTTCTTTTAAGAAAGGCTCTTGGGAAGCTACAGATAGTCAATCTGTTGTGGAAGCTGCATGCATAGGAAAAACTAATTGTGGATTTATAGTCACAAAAGAAATGTTTAGTGTTCCATTTGGCGTAACAAATAGTACAGCTAGATTAGCCGTGCAGGTGACATGTTAAGTCATCATTTTCTACAAATTAATGTGAAAAATAAACGTTGAATTATCAAAATTGAAATAATACATTAAGTTTTTCTCATTAAATAATATCATAAGTTAAACTTGTTTTTCTTTATTTTCAACTTTAATGTAAGTTGTGGTAAAAATAAAAGTTTTTTGAGCAACCGCCCGATCTCTTTCAACCTTTCTACCATGAAACGTTGTATCATTCTTAGAGAGAAATATAAATCATATATTCTCAAATTAGATCTTATATTTCGGTCACATTAGAGTTCGTTTGGATCTTGGTTGAAATTTTTTGAAATTGCAGTGCAATGTTACAAAAACACATATTGTTGCTTCAAAACATCATGTTAAAAGTTTTTTATTTCTTTCTAATAAAAAACTTGCACCACACATTTTATTTTAATTTTTCAAATAAATCAAATTTTATGCGTCTTTTATTTCTTTTTCTTAGTTTGTGTGTAAGTATGTTTTGTTACTCTTATATGTGCATTTTTGTACTAATGTTTTTTTATAGAACAAATTAGATATATTTATTTGGACAACTAGTTTTTTTGAAACAGTTTTTCACAAGATTGAAGAATATGAATACAAGGATAAACATTATGATTGACTAGAGATATAGTAAATTCCAATTATATATATAACATTGGTAAACTTTCCATAGTAAAGAGTTGTATCTTTATATGAATATTCAATTGTTCAAATATAAAGTGCTTACTTCAATCTCGTTAAAAAAAATATCTCAAAAAACCAAATGAAAAGCTCGTTAATTAGGAAAAATATTCAACTAGAATTTCATACAAAGAAAGAACCATTTCTTTGTAAAAGAAACTATATGTGATATCATATACATCCTACAATGTTAATTATTCTAAAAAACAACATTAGAAACGTTCGAATTCAAAATCTTACATTCTCTGACAAAACAAGTATTAACTCAAAATGAAAATTCTTCTTGAACATTATTCTAAATCTCACTGAGTTGGTTTTGAAGCAATAAAGACACTCATAACAAGTAACATATTTTATTTGACTTAATCGGACGTGAAAACGTCAATGAGAACTACATGACCCTCACAAGTATCACGATAACGTGTTGGTTGACTAAAATAATTTCATTTTCCAATTCACCCTTACAGACCTCTAACTTTTTGGATGTGAAGTGACATGAGGTTTAAGGTTATGTTCACGACCTCAAACAAAAACAAGCCTACGTCTCAAACATGAACTCCACGACTTGTTAGTTCAGTCCAACAAACAATGTAGATTTGGATAAATATTTCTAAAGCATCTCAACCTCAAGGATAAATAGAAAACCATAACAGTCACTCTTTCACTATCATGGTATGTATCCCTCAGAGGTATAAAATTTGAATTGGCTACCTTCTCATCTTATAAATCGACATACAAAGAACAATTATTTTACGTCCCTTTTAATCTAAATCTTAATTTCACTAAACATGCACGTCTACCATTGAACGAGGTCTCTCTATTTTGAATAAGAATTTTTTTTTATATATGTCTCATACATAACATGTCTCTCGAATTAAAATCATATCTTATAGTATAGCTCGAGCAAGAAACCAACGTGATATAATAATAAAAAATTATTATATATTTACCGCTGTAAACTATAATTTTTAATATAACATAATAAAATATTTTTGTTTGCATGATTAAAATATATATATTTTTGTTTGCGAATCCATTATCTTTTCTTGACTGCAGTGGTAAAATAGTTTCTATTATGAACATTTTGAAAAATATTATAAGAATTTTAAAAATACACAACTTATTAACAAAATCTCCCAAAATAGTTTATAATAAATAGTCAGGTGTTTAGTTTTTAATATATGACATGTTTTTCTTTACATTGCATGTTTAATGTTAAGGTATTGATAAAAAAATTAAATATAATAAATAATTACATTTAATTTTAATGTATCTTATTTTTTATTTATATAGAGAGAAGTTTTAATAAAAATCAATTCAATTTGTGAAGACAACTACTATTTTTTTCATGAAAGTAAAATTAAAATTAAAAGATATTTTTAAGGAGCTATTTTCTTTGTGGAGGGTTAGAGTCTATATAGTCATGTATATATAACTTTCATTTCAGGTCCTTATGAAATACATGATATGATTATATATTATGGTGTTTATATCCGACTCATTTATCATATATATGTTTTCATTTTATCCTAAACCACTGTGTAACCCTGAACAACTTGTTATTAATATTTTAGAATTACCTATCCATTACTCTAGATAAGTTATTATAGCAAATTCAAATTAACTAATTTAGATGCATGCGATGAGCCTAATTTTGTTATTCACTAGCTGTCTGTACACTTTTGTGCAGTATTCATTTTTGTCATTCATTATTTTCATTACTAAAATTAGAAATTAATAATTGTATTTGAATAAATAAAGTTAAATGTTTGAAGATTTCTACGACATTGAACTCTTATTTGGTGAGTTTTTATTCACTTCATGTGTGTCTTTTGGTTGTGACCAACTCATGTAACATATTTTTGTGTGAAGAAAAATCTAATTTAGAATATTGATTAGATAGTTCAACACTATTTTTGGGAACAACCAAACTACATTTTCCTATATATTTCATTTTCTCAGTTATAGTATTTCGATAACCAAGACGGGAGAATCATACATGTTTACAATGGGTTCATTATCCTGTTATAACATTATCTTAATGAGTATAATTATGTTGCACTCATGTTTTGCCATAGAGGTTTCTTATGATTCAAAAGCTCTCATTATCAATGGAGAAAGACGTCTTATTTTTTCAGGTGCAATCCATTATCCAAGAAGCACCGTGGAGATGTGGCCTGACCTTATTCAAAAGGCCAAAGATGGTGGCCTTGATGCCATTGAAACTTATATATTTTGGGATCGTCACGAACCTGTTCAACGTGAATATAATTTCTCAGGAAATTTGGATTTTGTCAAATTTTTCAAGCTTATCCAAGAAGCTGGACTATATGCCATTATGAGGATTGGTCCTTATGCATGTGCGGAATGGAACTACGGAGGGATCCCAGTGTGGCTTCACAATATTCCTGGGATTGAGTTAAGGACAGATAATATGGTTTACAAGAACGAAATGCAAATTTTTACGACAAAGATCGTGAATGTGGCAAAAGAAGCAAATTTATTTGCATCACAAGGAGGTCCCATTCTTCTAGCTCAAATTGAGAATGAATATGGAGATATCATGTGGAATTACAAAGATGCAGGGAAGACATACGTTAAATGGTGTGCTCAGATGGCTCTAGCACAAAACATTGGGGTTCCATGGATCATGTGTCAGCAACCTGATGCTCCTCAACCTATCATCAATACTTGCAATGGATACTATTGTCATAATTTTAAACCCAATAACCCAAAAAGTCCTAAAATGTTCACTGAAAATTGGATTGGTTGGTTCCAAAAATGGGGTGAAAAGGTTCCCCATAGAAGTGCTGAAGATTCAGCTTTCTCAGTTGCACGCTTTTTCCAAAATGGAGGTGTCTTAAACAACTACTACATGTACCATGGAGGAACCAACTTTGGCCGCACAGCAGGTGGACCATATATCACAACATCTTATGACTATGATGCACCAATTGATGAGTATGGGAATTTGAATCAACCAAAATGGGGACATCTTAAGCAACTTCATGCAGCAATTAAATTGGGTGAAAATGTTCTTACAAGTTATACATCAATAAATGATAAGGATCTGGGAAATGGAATCACACTTACAACATACTCTAATTCCAATGGCGCAAGATTTTGTTTCCTGAGCAATAATGACACTAGCAAAGATGCAAATGTTGACTTACAAAATGATGGTAAATACTTTATTCCTGCCTGGTCCGTCACCATTCTTAATGGATGCAACAAAGAAATTTTCAATACAGCAAAGGTTAACAGTCAAACCTCAATAATGGTGAAAAGGAGTGGTGATAATAGTTCTAATGGACTCACATGGAAATGGAAAATGGAGCCAAAGAAAGACACCTTGAATGGAAAGGGAAATATTAAAGCACACGAGCTTTTGGAGCAGAAGGAACTAACCTTGGATGCTAGTGACTATTTATGGTACATGACTAGTGTTGACATCAATGACACTTCAATTTGGAGTAATGCGACTCTCAGTGTGAATACTATGGGCCATATACTTCATGGTTATGTTAATAGGAAGTATATAGGATACCAATTTAGCCAATGGGGAAATAAATTCACTTATGAAACGGAAGTTTCTTTGAAGAATGGAACAAACATTATAACTTTGCTTAGTGCCACCGTCGGGCTTGCAAATTATGGTGCATGGTTTGACGAGATAAAAACGGGCATTTCAGGTGGCAGTGTTCAATTGATTGGAAAAAATAATGTTACTATGGATTTGTCAACTAACCTTTGGTCTTATAAGGTTGGTTTGAATGGTGAGAGGAAACGTTTATATGATTTGCAATCACATGTCGGTGTGTCATGGAACACTAATTCACCTAATATTCCTATTGGGAAACCTATGACTTGGTATAAGTCAGAGTTTAAAGCTCCAGTTGGAACAAACCCTATTGTGGTGGACTTCCAAGGCCTAGGTAAAGGACATGCTTGGGTGAATGGACATAGCATTGGTCGTTATTGGCCTTCTTGGATTACAACTACAAATGGATGCAGTGACACGTGCGATTATCGTGGAAAATATGTAAAGGAAAAGTGCAACACCAATTGTGGAGGTCCATCACAAAGGTGGTATCATGTACCAAGGTCATTCTTGAATGATAACATGAACACATTGGTTTTATTTGAAGAAATAGGTGGTAATCCTCAAAGTGTTCAGTTCCAAACGGTGACAATAGGAACTATTTGTGCTAATGTATATGAAGGCTCACAACTAGAACTATCATGCCAAAATGGACAAGTAATTTCACAAATCCAGTTTGCTAGCTTTGGAAATCCACAAGGTCAATGTGGTTCTTTTAAGAAAGGCTCTTGGGAAGCTACAGATAGTCAATCTGTTGTGGAAGCTGCATGCATAGGAAAAACTAATTGTGGATTTATAGTCACAAAAGAAATGTTTAGTGTTCCATTTGGCGTAACAAATAGTACAGCTAGATTAGCCGTGCAGGTGACATGTTAAGTCATCATTTTCTACAAATTAATGTGAAAAATAAACGTTGAATTATCAAAATTGAAATAATACATTAAGTTTTTCTCATTAAATAATATCATAAGTTAAACTTGTTTTTCTTTATTTTCAACTTTAATGTAAGTTGTGGTAAAAATAAAAGTTTTTTGAGCAACCGCCCGATCTCTTTCAACCTTTCTACCATGAAACGTTGTATCATTCTTAGAGAGAAATATAAATCATATATTCTCAAATTAGATCTTATATTTCGGTCACATTAGAGTTCGTTTGGATCTTGGTTGAAATTTTTTGAAATTGCAGTGCAATGTTACAAAAACACATATTGTTGCTTCAAAACATCATGTTAAAAGTTTTTTTATTTCTTTCTAATAAAAAACTTGCACCACACATTTTATTTTAATTTTTCAAATAAATCAAATTTTATGCGTCTTTTATTTCTTTTTCTTAGTTTGTGTGTAAGTATGTTTTGTTACTCTTATATGTGCATTTTTGTACTAATGTTTTTTTATAGAACAAATTAGATATATTTATTTGGACAACTAGTTTTTTTGAAACAGTTTTTCACAAGATTGAAGAATATGAATACAAGGATAAACATTATGATTGACTAGAGATATAGTAAATTCCAATTATATATATAACATTGGTAAACTTTCCATAGTAAAGAGTTGTATCTTTATATGAATATTCAATTGTTCAAATATAAAGTGCTTACTTCAATCTCGTTAAAAAAAATATCTCAAAAAACCAAATGAATAGCTCGTTAATTAGGAAAAATATTCAACTAGAATTTCATACAAAGAAAGAACCATTTCTTTGTAAAAGAAACTATATGTGATATCATATACATCCTACAATGTTAATTATTCTAAAAAACAACATTAGAAACGTTCGAATTCAAAATCTTACATTCTCTGACAAAACAAGTATTAACTCAAAATGAAAATTCTTCTTGAACATTATTCTAAATCTCACTGAGTTGGTTTTGAAGCAATAAAGACACTGTAAGAACAAAAATAGTTCTACAATAGATTCCATGATTTTGATGATAACAAAGGATGAAACCAAAAGTGGCACCCTAACGAAAAGTTTCTAAGTGTGCAGGGTTCTAAAGAAAGAAGAAATAAATCTGATGATGTCATCAGATGCACAACAAGATCAGATGCAAAATCTCAAGTATCAGAAGCATCTAAAGTGGAATCTCGTTTCAAGAAGCTCTGACTCTGGACAAAACTGCAAAGTATCAGAAGCATCTGAACATGAAGTAAAGTCTAGAAGCTCTGACTCTGAACAAATGCCTTCTGTAAAATCTAAAGTTATCAGCGTCATCTGAACTTTCAAGAGATAACATCAGAAGCAAGTTTCTCCAGATACACAAAGACTCTAATCAGAATTGTTAATCATGATGAAGTAACGTTTAAGCCAAGTTAAAGTTCTGCAAATGGATTTCCTCAATTAGAAAGAGACGTTAATCTCCACTTCCAAGAGAGAAGATACTAATTGTGGTAAGTAGTCACTTCTAAGTGAAAAAGTCTACTGCAGAAGCTATTAATGGAATGGCGTAATTACATCTCAATATCCAACAGATTCAACGCTACTTCAACTCTACTTCAACTCCTATAAATAGAGAAGAAATCTCATTCAGTACACACGAAGAAATCACTAGCCAAAACTATACTGAAATCATATCACGCTCAAGAAAAACATCTTTGTTCTTCAAAGATTTTCACTAAGCTTTTGCTTATCAAGTGAAAAATTGTTCTTAAGTTTGTAATATTTGCTTTCTTAGAAGCACTCTAGATTACACATCTTGTATCTTTTTTTTATTTGATTTCCTCAAGTGACTCTTTGTAGTCTGTAGACTTGAGAGGACTAAGAGATTTTCTTCTCTCTTAGGGGTTGTTTGTAATCTTTCAAGATTAGTGGATTAAGTCCTTGTTGAAGGCGAAATCACCTTGGCCGGGTGGACTGGAGTAGCTTTGTGTTATAAGCGAACCAGTATAAAATCTTTGTGTGATTTCATTTTGCAAAAGCGCTTATTTTTCAAACAATTCAAACCCCCCCTTTCTTGTTTTTCTCACCTTCAATTGGTATCAGAGCTCCGGCTCTGTTATTGATTTTCAAATCAAACACTTAACCGTGTAGAGAGATCCAGTGCGAGAAAAACAAATGGCCCACTCAAATGAGAAAGATTCTTACAATGCCAAGCCTCCTGTTTTTGATGGAGAAAAGTTTGATTACTGGAAAGATAGAATCGAAAGTTTCTTTCTGGGTTATGATGCTGACCTCTGGGACATTGTCACAGATGGATACAAACCTCCAACCTTAAATGGAGCTGAAGTTCCCAGAAGCAAAATGTCAGAAGATCAGAAACGTGAGTTCAAAAATCATCACAAGGCCAGAACAATACTTCTAAATGCTATATCATACAACGAATACGAAAAGATCACCAACAGAGAGACGGCTAAAGATATACTTGACTCTCTGAAGATGACCCATGAAGGAAACTCCCAAGTCAAGGAGACGAAGGCTCTGGCGTTGATCCAGAAATATGAAGCCTTCAAGATGGAAGATGACGAAGCTATAGAAGCTATGTTTTCCAGATTCCAAACTCTTATTGCAGGTCTTAAAGTGCTAGACAAGGGATACACGACTGCAGATCATGTTAAGAAGATTGTCAGAAGTCTGCCAAAGAAATGGAGACCAATGGTTACTGCTCTGAAGTTATCAAAGGATCTGAACAACATCAGCCTTGAAGAACTTGTTAGTTCTCTCAGAAGCCATGAGATAGAACTAGAGGAGGATGAGCCTCAGAAAAGGAACAAGTCAGTGGCGCTGAAGTCCAGACCTGAAAGACGGAAGTCAGACAGAACCAAAGCTCTCCAGGCAGAAACTGCAGATACTGACGACTCTGAACCTGAAGACTCTGATGATGAAGAAGAACTGTCCTTACTAACCAGAAGAGTTAAGCAACTCTGGAAAAGAAGGAACAACAACAACTTCAGAAGATCAAGACCCAGAGGGGATAGATCAGAGTCAACTTCAAAAGGTAAACCTAATAAAGATATTACCTGTTTTGAATGTAAAGAAACAGGTCATTATAGAAATGAATGCCCCAAGCTGAAGAAAGATAACTCTAAGAAAGAAAGCTTCAAGAAAAATGCCTTCAGAACAAAGAAAGGATTAATGGCCACCTGGGACGATAGTGAATCAGGATCATCAGAATCTGACTCTGATGAACAAGCCAACGTAGCATTTATGGCTACCACATCCAGCAGCTCAGATGAAGAATCTGAAGAGGTATTTTCTGAACTTTCTAGATCTGACTTAGAATCATGTTTATCAGAAACTCTTACCTCTCTTCAGAAATTAAAACAAAAAGTTAAAAGCATTAAAGGCCTTCTTAAAGCAAAATCTGAAGAATGTAGTGAACTTGAGACAACAATTCTAGCACATGAAGATACAATCAAATCTTTAACGTTAGAAAGAGATGGAGCTAAAACAAAAAGCTTAGAATTAGAAGAAGTGTTGTCTCAAGCACCACAAACTTCAAATGAAATTATTTATAAATATGAAGAAGCCTTTCAACAATTTCTGAAGAATGGGATAAATAGGAGTATTATGGCATCCATGATTTATGGAGTAGGTCAGAATAATAAAAGGGGAATTGGGTATGATTCTGATTCTGATAAAACTTCTACCAGTAACCAAATTAAATCGCCTTTTTCATACCACTACACACACACACAAGAACACAAATTTAAAAATGCTAGAAGACCCAAAGTTGTAAGAAACTCTGGGAAAACTAATCTGAAAGGACCCAAGAGATTCTGGGTACCGAAAGATAAGATTATCTATGTTGCAGATATCCTATGCAGCAAAGTTCAGACACCAGTCATGGTACCTGGACTCTGGATGCTCGCGACATATGACGGGAAGAAAGTCTATGTTCCAAAGCCTGGAACTTAAAGACGCTGGCTTTGTAGGCTTCGGAGGAGATCAGAAAGGAAGGATCAGAGGCTCCGGAACTATTGGTAATGGTACTCTTCCCTCTATATCTGATGTTCTTTATGTAGAAGGATTAATGCATAACTTGTTATCCATAAGTCAATTAAGTGATAACGGTTATGATGTAATCTTTAATCAAAAAACGTGTAAAGCCATTAATCAGAACGATGGCTCTGTCCTTTTCACAGGCAAGAGGAAAAACAACATTTATAAAATAAATCTTTCTGATTTAAAAGATCAAAATGTTAAATGTTTAATGTCAGTTCACGAAGAGCAATGGGTATGGCATAGACGCTTAGGCCACATTAGCATGAGGAAACTTTCTCAGCTAACTAAACTTGAGTTAGTCAGAGGCTTACCTAAACTGAAGTTTTCTTCAGATGCTCTGTGTGAAGCTTGTCAGAAAGGAAAGTTTTCAAAAACATCTTTTAAAAAGAAAAATGTTGTTTCTACCTCCAAGCCTCTGGAGCTTCTTCACATTGACTTATTTGGTCCTGTGAAAACAGCATCAGTCAATGGAAAGAAGTATGGACTAGTAATCGTTGATGATTACAGCCGCTGGACATGGGTAAAATTCCTAAAGCACAAGAGTGAGTCTCACTCTGTATTCACCAGTTTCTGTTCTAAAGTGCAAAAAGAATTTGACTCTAAAATTGTTAGAGTCAGAAGTGATCATGGTGGAGAATTTGAAAATAAAGATTTTGAAGAACTATTTGATTCTAATGGAATATCCCATGATTTCTCCTGCCCTAGAACTCCACAACAAAATGGAGTTGTAGAGAGGAAGAATAGGACACTCCAAGAAATGGCCAGAACCATGATCAATGAAACAAATGTAGCAAAGCACTTTTGGGCAGAAGCTGTAAATACAGCGTGTTACATTCAGAATAGAATCTCTATTAGACCTATTCTGGATAAGACTCCCTATGAACTGTGTAAGGGAAGAAAACCCAACATTTCATATTTTCATCCTTTTGGATGCATTTGTTTTATATTAAATACTAAAGAACATCTGAACAAGTTTGATTCCAAAGCACAGAAAGGTATTATGTTAGGATACTCAGAACGCTCTAAAGGCTACAGAGTATACAACACAGAAACCAAAATTGTGGAGGAATCAATTCATGTTAGATTTGATGATAAGCTTGACCCTGAAAAGTCAAAGCTAGTTGAAAAGTTTGCAGATTTAGAGATCACTCTGGTAGAATCTGAGAAAACTCCAGAAGCAACTGTCACTCCAGACTCTGAAGAAATTAAATCTCCAGAAATTCCAAGGAAAGTCAAGAGTCGTAGCAACGTATCTGAAGATTTGATTTTGGGAAACAAAGATGAACCTGTTAGAACCAGATCTACCTTCAGAACTTCTGAAGATATTCCTCTGGGACTAGTGTCTCTGATTGAGCCTACGTCCTGTGATGAAGCTCTTCAAGATAACGATTGGGTGGCAGCTATGCAAGAAGAGTTAGATCAATTCTCCAAGAATGATGTCTGGGATCTCGTTCCTAAACCCAGAGGCACTCATGTCATTGGAACCAGATGGGTTTTCAGAAACAAACTGAACGAGAAAGGAGAAGTTGTCAGAAACAAAGCACGACTGGTAGCTCAAGGTTATAGTCAACAAGAAGGTATTGATTATAATGAAACTTTTGCTCCAGTCGCAAGGTTAGAGTCTATTCGTCTTCTTGTATCTTTTGCTATTAATCACTCTATAAAATTATACCAAATGGATGTCAAGAGTGCATTTCTTAATGGTTATATTTCAGAAGAAGTGTATGTAAATCAACCTCCTGGTTTTGAAAACTCAAATTTTCCAGAACATGTTTTCAAACTTAAGAAATCCTTATATGGACTTAAACAAGCTCCCAGAGCTTGGTATGAACGCTTAAGTAATTTTCTTCTGGAACAAAATTTTATCAGAGGGAAAGTTGATTCTACACTCTTCTGTAAAAATCATAAAATGATCTCATGATATGCCAAATTTATGTTGATGACATTATTTTTGGTTCTGCTAATATCTCTGTTTGCCAAGAATTTTCTAAGTTAATGCAGGCAGAATTTGAAATGAGTCTAATGCAAGAACTAAAGTTCTTTCTGGGAATTCAAATCAATCAAACTCCAGAAGTCACGTACATTCATCAAAGCAAGTACATTAAAGACGTTCTGAAGAAGTTTGATATGTCTGAATGCAATTCTGCAAAGACTCCCATGCATCCAACTTGCATTCTGGAGAAGGAAGAGGTAAGCAACAAGGTTTGTCAGAAGCTCTATCGAGGTATGATAGGCTCTCTTCTCTATCTGACTGCTACTCGTCCTGATATTCTCTTTAGCGTCTGTCTTTGTGCCAGATTCCAATCAGATCCTAGAGAATCTCATTTAACAGCTGTTAAGAGAATTCTTAAGTATCTGAAAGGAACTCCTAACCTGGGCCTGATGTATGAGAAAACATCAGAGTATAGGCTTTCTGGTTATTGTGATGCAGATTATGCAGGAGATAGAATAGAACGAAAAAGCACATCTGGAAATTGCCAGCTTCTGGGAAACAACTTAATCTCCTGGGCTAGCAAAAGACAGTCAACAATTGCTCTATCAACTGCAGAAGCAGAATATATCTCAGCATCACTGTGCACAACTCAGATGCTCTGGATGAAGCATCAGCTAGAAGATCTACAGATCTTTGAGAGTAACATTCCTATCCTTTGTGATAATACTGCTGCTATTTGTTTAAGTAAGAATCCCATTCTACATTCCAGAGCCAAACACATAGAAATAAACATCATTTTATTAGAGACTATGTTCAGAAAGGGATAGTAACGCTGAAGTTCATTGATACAGAACATCAATGGGCAGATATCTTTACTAAGCCTCTAGCTGAAGATAGATTTCGTTTCATCTTAGAAAATCTGAACATTAAAAATTGTCCTGAGTAAAATTTGGCTCTGAACATGTAAAATGAGACTCTGATAAAAACAAATATACTTCTGCCTCTGACTCTGATACTTCTACCAAGTTAAGAAGATATCTGAGTTAGAAATCTTCAGAAATCCTTTGGTATTCCTGAAGATCAGAAACATCAACACGTGGGGAACATGCGTCTAACCCTAGAACTTCTAGACAGCTGTCAAAAGAAATCAAAGGTCAGAACGCTTGAAATCTCCTCGAGCAGTGTGCTTACTGTTGGGATTAGACATTCATTAATGAGCTGTAATCATTTTTCCCCCAAACGTGCTATTTTGGTTTTTGTGCTAACGCTGGTATGTGTGTCGTTTTGCATGTGTTTTTACCCTTAGTATATAAACACTTTTCTCACATTTCACACACTTATCACTCTCACTCACTCTTAAACCCTAAACCCTCTCTCGAAGTTTTCTCTGCAACCTTCTCAGTTCTTCATCTTCTTCATCAATCTTCGTCATGAATCCTCAAGAACAAGCAGTTTTTAACTTCTCCCAACAAATGGAAGCTGCTTCTAACCCCCAAACCTCAAACACTCAAACACCCATGGTTGTAGATGTTACCACGACCCCAGTTTACAAAGAACCTCACATTTTGGAACGTGAACAACACATTCATCTTTCAACTCCCTTTGAAGGTTTGGATGTACTGTGTGAATCGCTGGTGGATTTTGAGAATTTGAAAAGAAATGGCGTTGATTTAACTGAAGATCTTCGCAAGCAAGGTTGGGAAACCTACTTCAACAGATTGTATGGTCCAATCTATCCTCTTCTGGTGAAAGAATTCTGGAGATGTGCAGATGCTGATGATGAGTTCATCGTTTCTTTTGTTCTGGGAGTGAAGATCATTATCACAGAAGCGTCTATTGCTTCTTTGCTGAATATGGAGAAAGCTGGAGGTAAAAGGATTTACAACATTCCTCCAAGGTCCAAGCGCATCACAGAAGTCATTAACCCTACAATCTTCAAAGCAAATGTTGAAGGAAACCCATCTAAGAACAAGGAGCTTCATCAGAACCTCCGAGTTTGGCTGAAGATTATTCTGGGAACAATCCATCATCGTCCAGCCTCCAACTCTTCAGATTATATAAATGCTGATCAGAAATGCATCCTCTACTGTATTCAGAAGGGTATTCCAATCAACCTCCCTGTTCTCCTCTTCAGATATCTGAGGGATTCAGTCAGAGAAACAAGGAATAATATGAAGCCCAGATCCTACATTCCTCTGGGAAGATTGCTCTCTGACATCTTCATTGAGCATGGGCTGGTAGATGCTCTGGAGAAGACCAGATGTATGGATGATCTGGCAATTGACGTTGGAAAGCCTCTGAATGCCAAAAATCTGAGGAGTATGGGAATCATCAAAGACATCAGAGTCAAGCCCACTATGAATGTGACCTGGGAAGCTCTGAAGGATCAGAGGAAGATGCCTCATGGCCTTGAAAGGTTCTTCAAGAATGAACCCAGAGATGCCATTGCTATCTACCTTCAGGATCGTCTGGATGAAGGCATTGATATCTCTGATTTCCGCCTTGAAGACTGTCTGGACTCTGTAGAAGATCTGGTCAGATACAAAAGAGGCCTTTCTGAGAAGAAGATAGCTGAGGAAGCAAGGAAGGCAAAGAAAGCCAGACTTGGAGAAACCTCTGGCACCAAAGCTTCAGCACCTCTGAATGTCTCCTCTGGTAAGTCCATTCCTCCTGTCTCTTCTGAATCTGTAATGGCTTCCTCTAACCCTCTCTCCTCTCAACCAATATATACAACCTCTGAAATACCACCTTCAATCACCAGAACCTCTCAACCTCCACCTGTTCTAAAAATTGCTCGTACTTTTACAACAACCTCTGACCCTAATCAACTATATCACCACAGCTCTTCCTCATCCTCTGAATATGAATCACCCCCTTACCTTTCCCCTTCTTCTGACCAAGAGTTCTCTGATCATGAGTCCTCTGATCAAGAACACTCTGACCCAAACTCCCCAACAATAGCTGAAATTTATGCTAAAAATTTCGCCCCACAAACTCAAACACAATCTGAAGTAACCTCTCCCCTCCGAACTTCTCTTCCACAACAAACAACCACCATCTCCTCTGAAAATCAAACCTCACTTCCACCACAAACAACCACCACACCCTCTGAAACCCAACCACCTGTGATTCAACCATCTGAACCTTATATCACTCCACCACTTATTCCCGCTGTACCTGGACCAGACTCTGACCCTTTAGACCTAAATCCACTATATGCTTCTTCTCCTAGTCTTCAACCAGACGCAGATTCTGAACTTCAAGCAGAATCTGAACCTCAACAATCTGAACCTCAACAAACTGAACCTCAACCTCTAAATCTCAGCCCTCAAAACTCTCCACCTCATTCACCTGAACCTGAACCTAAAATTATCATACCTACCCTTGAGGAGGCCATTATACAGGTTGCAGAAGCTTCAGTCCAGAAGATCAAGTCTCTGGCTAAAAATTCTGAAGTCAGTGATGATCCTAAATCTGTTAGGACACACTGGAACAGAGTTATTAGTTGGATGACCTCTGAGTCTTATAGGCTGAAGAGTATCTCTGAACAAGTCAGAAATGGCTACATCAGAGACTCTGAGGAAAGACTCCAAGAGAGACTGGCTAGAGAAGCTGAGGCCAGAAGGTTAGAGGAAGAGAGACTGGCTAGAGAAGCTGAGGCCAAGAGATTAGAAGAAGAAAGATTGGCTAGGAAGCTGAAGAAGAAGCTAAGAGATTGGAAGAAGAACGCCTGGCAAAGGAAGCAGAACTTCTAAGGATTCAGGAAGCTGAAGCCAAGGCTAAGGCAGATGCAGAAGCCCAAGCTGCTGCTGAAGCTGAAGCTCAGCAGGCTCTGATTCAGGGGGAGTCTTCCTCTGCGATCCCTCTGATTCTTAACACTCTGAAGGAGATCAAGCAAGATCAGAAAGAGATCAAGCAAGATCAGAGTGAGCTCCGGGCAAGGATGGACAAGCAAGACGCTCTGAATGAAAACCTCCAGAATATGTTTGCCATGCTACTACAGAGACTTCCTCCTCCTCCAAACCCTTAGGCACTTAGGATTTCTTTTGTTTGCCTAGTGTTTTTGCTTCTGTCTTTTCTTTTTTAGCTCTGATATTTCTGTTGAATCTGATGTTTTGACTGCTGCTTGCCTTTGTGCTTTTGTTTAATGAAGTGTTTTTCTCTCTATTATTCTTTTATGTTTTATGCCTTTTTGATTATGCCAAAAAGGGGGAGAAATTATTAAATAGCTCTGATGAAAATTATGTCTAAAACCTTAAGCATTCTGCAACAATTATAGAAATAGTTCTGATATAAATAGCTCTGATTAAATAATAGCTCTGATTAAATAACTCTAACATTAAATTAAGAAATTGCAGAAAGTTTTCAGAAATCTTATTGCTTGGAAAGCTCTGGTAAGAACTTCTGAACTCCCTAGTACTAACTCAGGGGGAGCTTTTGTCTATCTGATCTAATATTTTTCATGTTTCATCTGATAATTTTATTTGTTTTGTCATCATCAAAAAGGGGGAGATTGTAAGAACAAAAATAGTTCTACAATAGATTCCATGATTTTGATGATAACAAAGGATGAAACCAAAAGTGGCACCCTAACGAAAAGTTTCTAAGTGTGCAGGGTTCTAAAGAAAGAAGAAATAAATCTGATGATGTCATCAGATGCAAAACAAGATCAGATGCAAAATCTCAAGTATCAGAAGCATCTAAAGTGGAATCTCGTTTCAAGAAGCTCTGACTCTGGACAAAACTGCAAAGTATCAGAAGCATCTGAACATGAAGTAAAGTCTAGAAGCTCTGACTCTGAACAAATGCCTTCTGTAAAATCTGAAGTTATCAGCGCCATCTGAACTTTCAAGAGATAACATCAGAAGCAAGTTTCTCCAGATACACAAAGACTCTAATCAGAATTGTTAATCATGATGAAGTAACGTTTAAGCCAAGTTAAAGTTCTGCAAATGGATTTCCTCAATTAGAAAGAGACGTTAATCTCCACTTCCAAGAGAGAAGATACTAATTGTGGTAAGTAGTCACTTCTAAGTGAAAAAGTCTACTGCAGAAGCTATTAATGGAATGGCGTAATTACATCTCAATATCCAACAGATTCAACGCTACTTCAACTCTACTTCAACTCCTATAAATAGAGAAGAAATCTCATTCAGTACACACGAAGAAATCACTAGCCAAAACTATACTGAAATCATATCACGCTCAAGAAAAACATCTTTGTTCTTCAAAGATTTTCACTAAGCTTTTGCTTATCAAGTGAAAAATTTGTTCTTAAGTTTGTAATATTTGCTTTCTTAGAAGCACTCTAGATTACACATCTTGTATCTTTTTTTTTTTGATTTCCTCAAGTGACTCTTTGTAGTCTGTAGACTTGAGAGGACTAAGAGATTTTCTTCTCTCTTAGGGGTTGTTTGTAATCTTTCAAGATTAGTGGATTAAGTCCTTGTTGAAGGCGAAATCACCTTGGCCGGGTGGACTGGAGTAGCTTTGTGTTATAAGCGAACCAGTATAAAATCATTGTGTGATTTCATTTTGCAAAAGCGCTTATTTTTCAAACAATTCAAACCCCCCCTTTCTTGTTTTTCTCACCTTCAATTGGTATCAGAGCTCCGGCTCTGTTATTGATTTTCAAATCAAACACTTAACCGTGTAGAGAGATCCAGTGCGAGAAAAACAAATGGCCCACTCAAATGAGAAAGATTCTTACAATGCCAAGCCTCCTGTTTTTGATGGAGAAAAGTTTGATTACTGGAAAGATAGAATCGAAAGTTTCTTTCTGGGTTATGATGCTGACCTCTGGGACATTGTCACAGATGGATACAAACCTCCAACCTTAAATGGAGCTGAAGTTCCCAGAAGCAAAATGTCAGAAGATCAGAAACGTGAGTTCAAAAATCATCACAAGGCCAGAACAATACTTCTAAATGCTATATCATACAACGAATACGAAAAGATCACCAACAGAGAGACGGCTAAAGATATACTTGACTCTCTAAAGATGACCCATGAAGGAAACTCCCAAGTCAAGGAGACGAAGGCTCTGGCGTTGATCCAGAAATATGAAGCCTTCAAGATGGAAGATGACGAAGCTATAGAAGCTATGTTTTCCAGATTCCAAACTCTTATTGCAGGTCTTAAAGTGCTAGACAAGGGATATACGACTGCAGATCATGTTAAGAAGATTGTCAGAAGTCTGCCAAAGAAATGGAGACCAATGGTTACTGCTCTGAAGCTATCAAAGGATCTGAACAACATCAGCCTTGAAGAACTTGTTAGCTCTCTCAGAAGTCATGAGATAGAACTAGAGGAGGATGAGCCTCAGAAAAGGAACAAGTCAGTGGCGCTGAAGTCCAGACCTGAAAGACGGAAGTCAGACAGAACCAAGGCTCTTCAAGCAGAAACTGCAGACACTGATGACTCTGAACCTGAAGACTCTGATGATGAAGAAGAGCTGTCTCTACTAACCAGAAGAGTTAAGCAACTCTGGAAAAGAAGGAACAACAACAACTTCAGAAGATCAAGACCCAGAGGGGATAGATCAGAGTCAACTTCAAAAGGTAAACCTAATAAAGATATTACCTGTTTTGAATGTAAAGAAACAGGTCATTATAGAAATGAATGCCCCAAGCTGAAGAAAGATAACTCTAAGAAAGAAAGCTTCAAGAAAAATGCCTTCAGAACAAAGAAAGGATTAATGGCCACCTGGGACGATAGTGAATCAGGATCATCAGAATCTGACTCTGATGAACAAGCCAACGTAGCATTTATGGCTACCACATCCAGCAGCTCAGATGAAGAATCTGAAGAGGTATTTTCTGAACTTTCTAGATCTGACTTAGAATCATGTTTATCAGAAACTCTTACCTCTCTTCAGAAATTAAAACAAAAAGTTAAAAGCATTAAAGGTCTTCTTAAAGCAAAATCTGAAGAATGTAGTGAACTTGAGACAACAATTCTAGCACATGAAGATACAATCAAATCTTTAACGTTAGAAAGAGATGGAGCTAAAACAAAAAGCTTAGAATTAGAAGAAGTGTTGTCTCAAGCACCACAAACTTCAAATGAAATTATTTATAAGTATGAAGAAGCCTTTCAACAATTTCTGAAGAATGGGATAAATAGGAGTATTATGGCATCCATGATTTATGGAGTAGGTCAGAATAATAAAAGGGGAATTGGGTATGATTCTGATTCTGATAAAACTTCTACCAGTAACCAAATTAAATCGCCTTTCTCATACCACTACACACACACACAAGAACACAAATTTAAAAATGCTAGAAGACCCAAAGTTGTAAGAAACTCTGGGAAAACTAATCTGAAAGGACCCAAGAGATTCTGGGTACCGAAAGATAAGATTATCTATGTTGCAGATATCCTATGCAGCAAAGTTCAGACACCAGTCATGGTACCTGGACTCTGGATGCTCGCGACATATGACGGGAAGAAAGTCTATGTTCCAAAGCCTGGAACTTAAAGACGCTGGCTTTGTAGGCTTCGGAGGAGATCAGAAAGGAAGGATCAGAGGCTCCGGAACTATTGGTAATGGTACTCTTCCCTCTATATCTGATGTTCTTTATGTAGAAGGATTAATGCATAACTTGTTATCCATAAGTCAATTAAGTGATAACGGTTATGATGTAATCTTTAATCAAAAAACGTGTAAAGCCATTAATCAGAACGATGGCTCTGTCCTTTTCACAGGCAAGAGGAAAAACAACATTTATAAAATAAATCTTTCTGATTTAAAAGATCAAAATGTTAAATGTTTAATGTCAGTTCACGAAGAGCAATGGGTATGGCATAGACGCTTAGGCCACATTAGCATGAGGAAACTTTCTCAGCTAACTAAACTTGAGTTAGTCAGAGGCCTACCTAAACTGAAGTTTTCTTCAGATGCTCTGTGTGAAGCTTGTCAGAAAGGAAAGTTTTCAAAAACATCTTTTAAAAAGAAAAATGTTGTTTCTACCTCCAAGCCTCTGGAGCTTCTTCACATTGACTTATTTGGTCCTGTGAAAACAGCATCAGTCAATGGAAAGAAGTATGGACTTGTAATCGTTGATGATTACAGCCGCTGGACATGGGTAAAATTCCTAAGGCACAAGAGTGAGTCTCACTCTGTATTCACCAGTTTCTGTTCTAAAGTGCAAAAAGAATTTGACTCTAAAATTGTTAGAGTCAGAAGTGATCATGGTGGAGAATTTGAAAATAAAGATTTTGAAGAACTATTTGATTCTAATGGAATATCCCATGATTTCTCCTGCCCTAGAACTCCACAACAAAATGGAGTTGTAGAGAGGAAGAATAGGACACTTCAAGAAATGGCCAGAACCATGATCAATGAAACAAATGTAGCAAAGCACTTTTGGGCAGAAGCTGTAAATACAGCGTGTTATATTCAGAATAGAATCTCTATTAGACCTATTCTGGATAAGACTCCCTATGAACTGTGTAAGGGAAGAAAACCCAACATTTCTTATTTTCATCCTTTTGGATGCATTTGTTTTATATTAAATACTAAAGAACATCTGAACAAGTTTGATTCCAAAGCACAGAAAGGTATTATGTTAGGATACTCAGAACGCTCTAAAGGCTACAGAGTATACAACACAGAAACCAAAATTGTGGAGGAATCAATTCATGTTAGATTTGATGATAAGCTTGACCCTGAAAAGTCAAAGCTAGTTGAAAAGTTTGCAGATTTAGAGATCACTCTGGTAGAATCTGAGAAAACTCCAGAAGCAACTGTCACTCCAGACTCTGAAGAAATTAAATCTCCAGAATTTCCAAGAAAAGTCAAGAATCGTAGCAACGTATCTGAAGATTTGATTTTGGGAAACAAAGATGAACCTGTTAGAACCAGATCTACCTTCAGAACTTCTGAAGATATTCCTCTGGGACTAGTGTCTCTGATTGAGCCTACGTCCTGTGATGAAGCTCTTCAAGATAACGATTGGGTGGCAGCTATGCAAGAAGAGTTAGATCAATTCTCCAAGAATGATGTCTGGGATCTCGTTCCTAAACCCAGAGGCACTCATGTCATTGGAACCAGATGGGTTTTCAGAAACAAACTGAACGAGAAAGGAGAAGTTGTCAGAAACAAAGCACGACTGGTAGCTCAAGGTTATAGTCAACAAGAAGGTATTGATTATAATGAAACCTTTGCTCCAGTCGCAAGGTTAGAGTCTATTCGTCTTCTTGTATCATTTGCTATTAATCACTCTATAAAATTATACCAAATGGATGTCAAGAGTGCATTTCTTAATGGTTATATTTCAGAAGAAGTGTATGTAAATCAACCTCCTGGTTTTGAAAACTCAAATTTTCCAGAACATGTTTTCAAACTTAAGAAATCCTTATATGGACTTAAACAAGCTCCCAGAGCTTGGTATGAACGCTTAAGTAATTTTCTTCTAGAACAAAATTTTATCAGAGGGAAGGTTGATTCTACACTCTTCTGTAAAAATCATGAAAATGATCTCATGATATGCCAAATTTATGTTGATGACATTATTTTTGGTTCTGCTAATATCTCTGTTTGCCAAGAATTTTCTAAGTTAATGCAGGCAGAATTTGAAATGAGTCTAATGCAAGAACTAAAGTTCTTTCTGGGAATTCAAATCAATCAAACTCCAGAAGTCACGTACATTCATCAAAGCAAGTACATTAAAGACGTTCTAAAGAAGTTTGATATGTCTGAATGCAATTCTGCAAAAACTCCCATGCATCCAACTTGCATTCTGGAGAAGGAAGAGGTAAGCAACAAGGTTTGTCAGAAGCTCTATCGAGGTATGATAGGCTCTCTTCTCTATCTGACTGCTACTCGTCCTGATATTCTCTTCAGCGTTTGTCTTTGTGCCAGATTCCAATCAGATCCTAGAGAATCTCATTTAACAGCTGTTAAGAGAATTCTTAAGTATCTGAAAGGAACTCCTAACCTGGGCCTGATGTATGAGAAAACATCAGAGTATAGGCTTTCTGGTTATTGTGATGCAGATTATGCAGGAGATAGAATAGAACGTAAAAGCACATCTGGAAATTGCCAGCTTCTGGGAAACAACTTAATCTCCTGGGCTAGCAAAAGACAGTCAACAATTGCTCTATCAACTGCAGAAGCAGAATATATCTCAGCGTCACTATGCACAACTCAGATGCTCTGGATGAAGCATCAGCTAGAAGATCTCCAGATATTTGAGAGTAACATTCCTATCCTTTGTGATAATACTGCTGCTATTTGTTTAAGTAAGAATCCCATTCTACATTCCAGAGCCAAACACATAGAAATTAAACATCATTTTATTAGAGACTATGTTCAGAAAGGGATAGTAACGCTGAAGTTCATTGATACAGAACATCAATGGGCAGATATCTTTACTAAGCCTCTAGCTGAAGATAGATTTCGTTTCATCTTAGAAAATCTGAACATTAAAAATTGTCCTGAGTAAAATTTGGCTCTGAACATGTAAAATGAGACTCTGATAAAAACAAATATACTTCTGCCTCTGACTCTGATACTTCTACCAAGTTAAGAAGATATCTGAGTTAGAAATCTTCAAAAATCCTTTGGTATTCCTGAAGATCAGAAACATCAACACGTGGGGAACATGCGTCTAACCCTAGAACTTCTAGACAGCTGTCAAAAGAAATCAAAGGTCAGAACGCTTGAAATCTCCTTGAGCAGTGTGCTTACTGTTGGGATTAGACATTCATTAATGAGCTGTAATCATTTTTCTCCCAAACGTGCTATTTTGGTTTTTGTGCTAACGCTGGTATGTGTGTCGTTTTGCATGTGTTTTTACCCTTAGTATATAAACACTTTTCTCACATTTCACACACTTATCACTCTCACTCACTCTTAAACCCTAAACCCTCTCTCGAAGTTTTCTCTGCAACCTTCTCAGTTCTTCATCTTCTTCATCAATCTTCGTCATGAATCCTCAAGAACAAGCAGTTTTTAACTTCTCCCAACAAATGGAAGCTGCTTCTAACCCCCAAACCTCAAACACTCAAACACCCATGGTTGTAGATGTTACCACGACCCCAGTTTACAAAGAACCTCACATTTTGGAACGTGAACAACACATTCATCTTTCTACTCCCTTTGAAGGTTTGGATGTACTGTGTGAATCGCTGGTGGATTTTGAGAATTTGAAAAGAAATGGCGTTGATTTAACTGAAGATCTTCGCAAGCAAGGTTGGGAAACCTACTTCAACAGATTGTATGGTCCAATCTATCCTCTTCTGGTGAAAGAATTCTGGAGATGTGCAGATGCTGATGATGAGTTCATCGTTTCTTTTGTTCTGGGAGTGAAGATCATTATCACAGAAGCGTCTATTGCTTCCTTGCTGAATATGGAGAAAGCTGGAGGTAAAAGGATTTACAACATTCCTCCAAGGTCCAAGCGCATCACAGAAGTCATTAACCCCACAATCTTCAAAGCAAATGTTGAAGGAAACCCATCTAAGAACAAGGAGCTTCATCAGAACCTCCGAGTTTGGTTGAAGATTATTCTGGGAACAATCCATCATCGTCCAGCCTCCAACTCTTCAGATTATATAAATGCTGATCAGAAATGCATCCTCTACTGTATTCAGAAGGGTATTCCAATCAACCTCCCTGTTCTCCTCTTCAGATATCTGAGGGATTCAGTCAGAGAAACAAGGAATAATATGAAGCCCAGATCCTACATTCCTCTGGGTAGATTGCTCTCTGACATCTTCATTGAGCATGGGCTGGTAGATGCTCTGGAGAAGACCAGATGTATGGATGATCTGGCAATTGACGTTGGAAAGCCTCTGAATGCCAAAAATCTGAGGAGTATGGGAATCATCAAAGACATCAGAGTCAAGCCCACTATGAATGTGACCTGGGAAGCTCTGAAGGATCAGAGGAAGATGCCTCATGGCCCTTGAAAGGTTCTTCAAGAATGAACCCAGAGATGCCATTGCTATCTACCTTCAGGATCGTCTGGATGAAGGCATTGATATCTCTGATTTCCGCCTTGAAGACTGTCTGGACTCTGTAGAAGATCTGGTCAGATACAAAAGAGGCCTTTCTGAGAAGAAGATAGCTGAGGAAGCAAGGAAGGCAAAGAAAGCCAGACTTGGAGAAACCTCTGGCACCAAAGCTTCAGCACCTCTGAATGTCTCCTCTGGTAAGTCCATTCCTCCTGTCTCTTCTGAATCTGTAATGGCTTCCTCTAACCCTCTCTCCTCTCAACCAATATATACCACCGCTGATATACCACCTTCAATCACCAGAACCTCTCAACCTCCACCTGTTCTAAAAATTGCTCGTACTTTTACAACAACCTCTGACCCTAATCAACTATATCACCACAGCTCCTCCTCATCCTCTGAATATGAATCACCCCCTTACCTTTCCCCTTCTTCTGACCAAGAGTTCTCTGATCATGAGTCCTCTGATCAAGAACACTCTGACCCAAACTCCCCAACAATAGCTGAAATCTATGCTAAAAATTTCGCCCCACAAACTCAAACACAATCTGAAGTAACCTCTCCCCTCCGAACTTCTCTTCCACAACAAACAACCACCATCTCCTCTGAAAATCAAACCTCACTTCCACCACAAACAACCACCACACCCTCTGAAACCCAACCACCTGTGATTCAACCATCTGAACCTTATATCACTCCACCACTTATTCCCGCTGTACCTGGACCAGACTCTGACCCTTTAGACCTAAATCCTTTATATGCTTCTTCTCCTAGTCTTCAACCAGACGCAGATTCTGAACTTCAAGCAGAATCTGAACCTCAACAATCTGAACCTCAACAAACTGAACCTCAACCTCTAAATCTCAGCCCTCAAAACTCTCCACCTCATTCACCTGAACCTGAACCTAAAATTATCATACCTACCCTTGAGGAGGCCATTATACAGGTTGCAGAAGCTTCAGTCCAGAAGGTCAAGTCTCTGGCTAAAAATTCTGAAGTCAGTGATGATCCTAAATCTGTTAGGACACACTGGAACAGAGTTATTAGTTGGATGACCTCTGAGTCTTATAGGCTGAAGAGTATCTCTGAACAAGTCAGAAATGGCTACATCAGAGACTCTGAGGAAAGACTCCAAGAGAGACTGGCTAGAGAAGCTGAGGCCAGAAGGTTAGAGGAAGAGAGACTGGCTAGAGAAGCTGAGGCCAAGAGATTAGAAGAAGAAAGATTGGCTAGGGAAGCTGAAGAAGAAGCTAAGAGATTGGAAGAAGAACGCCTGGCAAAGGAAGCAGAACTTCTAAGGATTCAGGAAGCTGAAGCCAAGGCTAAGGCAGATGCAGAAGCCCAAGCTGCTGCTGAAGCTGAAGCTCAGCAGGCTCTGATTCAGGGGGAGTCTTCCTCTGCGATCCCTCTGATTCTTAACACTCTGAAGGAGATCAAGCAAGATCAGAAAGAGATCAAGCAAGATCAGAGTGAGCTCCGGGCAAGGATGGACAAGCAAGACGCTCTGAATGAAAACCTCCAGAATATGTTTGCTATGCTACTACAGAGACTTCCTCCTCCTCCAAACCCTTAGGCACTTAGGATTTCTTTTGTTTGCCTAGTGTTTTTGCTTCTGTCTTTTCTTTTTAGCTCTGATATTTCTGTTGAATCTGATGTTTTGACTGCTGCTTGCCTTTGTGCTTTTGTTTAATGAAGTGTTTTTCTCTCTATTATTCTTTTATGTTTTATGCCTTTTTGATTATGCCAAAAAGGGGGAGAAATTATTAAATAGCTCTGATGAAAATTATGTCTAAAACCTTAAGCATTCTGCAACAATTATAGAATTAGTTCTGATATAAATAGCTCTGATTAAATAATAGCTCTGATTAAATAATTCTAACATTAAATTAAGAAATTGCAGAAAGTTTTCAGAAATCTTATTGCTTGGAAAGCTCTGGTAAGAACTTCTGAACTCCCTAGTACTAACTCAGGGGGAGCTTTTGTCTATCTGATCTAATATTTTTCATGTTTCATCTGATAATTTTATTTGTTTTGTCATCATCAAAAAGGGGGAGATTGTAAGAACAAAAATAGTTCTACAATAGATTCCATGATTTTGATGATAACAAAGGATGAAACCAAAAGTGGCACCCTAACGAAAAGTTTCTAAGTGTGCAGGGTTCTAAAGAAAGAAGAAATAAATCTGATGATGTCATCAGATGCACAACAAGATCAGATGCAAAATCTCAAGTATCAGAAGCATCTAAAGTGGAATCTCGTTTCAAGAAGCTCTGACTCTGGACAAAACTGCAAAGTATCAGAAGCATCTGAACATGAAGTAAAGTCTAGAAGCTCTGACTCTGAACAAATGCCTTCTGTAAAATCTAAAGTTATCAAGCGTCATCTGAACTTTCAAGAGATAACATCAGAAGCAAGTTTCTCCAGATACACAAAGACTCTAATCAGAATTGTTAATCATGATGAAGTAACGTTTAAGCCAAGTTAAAGTTCTGCAAATGGATTTCCTCAATTAGAAAGAGACGTTAATCTCCACTTCCAAGAGAGAAGATACTAATTGTGGTAAGTAGTCACTTCTAAGTGAAAAAGTCTACTGCAGAAGCTATTAATGGAATGGCGTAATTACATCTCAATATCCAACAGATTCAACGCTACTTCAACTCTACTTCAACTCCTATAAATAGAGAAGAAATCTCATTCAGTACACACGAAGAAATCACTAGCCAAAACTATACTGAAATCATATCACGCTCAAGAAAAACATCTTTGTTCTTCAAAGATTTTCACTAAGCTTTTGCTTATCAAGTGAAAAATTGTTCTTAAGTTTGTAATATTTGCTTTCTTAGAAGCACTCTAGATTACACATCTTGTATCTTTTTTTTATTTGATTTCCTCAAGTGACTCTTTGTAGTCTGTAGACTTGAGAGGACTAAGAGATTTTCTTCTCTCTTAGGGGTTGTTTGTAATCTTTCAAGATTAGTGGATTAAGTCCTTGTTGAAGGCGAAATCACCTTGGCCGGGTGGACTGGAGTAGCTTTGTGTTATAAGCGAACCAGTATAAAATCTTTGTGTGATTTCATTTTGCAAAAGCGCTTATTTTTCAAACAATTCAAACCCCCCCTTTCTTGTTTTTCTCACCTTCAGACACTCATAACAAGTAACATATTTTATTTGACTTAATCGGACGTGAAAACGTCAATGAGAACTACATGACCCTCACAAGTATCACGATAACGTGTTGGTTGACTAAAATAATTTCATTTTCCAATTCACCCTTACAGACCTCTAACTTTTTGGATGTGAAGTGACATGAGGTTTAAGGTTATGTTCACGACCTCAAACAAAAACAAGCCTACGTCTCAAACATGAACTCCACGACTTGTTAGTTCAGTCCAACAAACAATGTAGATTTGGATAAATATTTCTAAAGCATCTCAACCTCAAGGATAAATAGAAAACCATAACATTCACTCTTTCACTATCATGGTATGTATCCCTCAGAGGTATAAAATTTGAATTGGCTACCTTCTCATCTTATAAATCGACATACAAAGAACAATTATTTTACGTCCCTTTTAATCTAAATCTTAATTTCACTAAACATGCACGTCTACCATTGAACGAGGTCTCTCTATTTTGAATAAGAATTTTTTTTTTATATATGTCTCATACATAACATGTCTCTCGAATTAAAATCATATCTTATAGTATAGCTCGAGCAAGAAACCGACGTGATATAATAATAAAAAATTATTATATATTTACCGCTGTAAACTATAATTTTTAATATAACATAATAAAATATTTTTGTTTGCATGATTAAAATATATATATTTTTGTTTGCGAATCCATTATCTTTTCTTGACTGCAGTGGTAAAATAGTTTCTATTATGAACATTTTGAAAAATATTATAAGAATTTTAAAAATACACAACTTATTAACAAAATCTCCCAAAATAGTTTATAATAAATAGTCAGGTGTTTAGTTTTTAATATATGACATGTTTTTCTTTACATTGCATGTTTAATGTTAAGGTATTGATAAAAAAAATTAAATATAATAAATAATTACATTTAATTTTAATGTATCTTATTTTTTATTTATATAGAGAGAAGTTTTAATAAAAATCAATTCAATTTGTGAAGACAACTACTATTTTTTTCATGAAAGTAAAATTAAAATTAAAAGATATTTTTAAGGAGCTATTTTCTTTGTGGAGGGTTAGAGTCTATATAGTCATGTATATATAACTTTCATTTCAGGTCCTTATGAAATACATGATATGATTATATATTATGGTGTTTATATCCGACTCATTTATCATATATATGTTTTCATTTTATCCTAAACCACTGTGTAACCCTGAACAACTTGTTATTAATATTTTAGAATTACCTATCCATTACTCTAGATAAGTTATTATAACAAATTCAAATTAACTAATTTAGATGCATGCGATGAGCCTAATTTTGTTATTCACTAGCTGTCTGTACACTTTTGTGCAGTATTCATTTTTGTCATTCATTATTTTCATTACTAAAATTAGAAATTAATAATTGTATTTGAATAAATAAAGTCAAACGTTTGAAGATTTCTACGACATTGAACTCTTAATTGGTGAGTTTTTATTCACTTCATGTGTGTCTTTTGGTTGTGACCAACTCATGTAACATATTTTTGTGTGAAGAAAAATCTAATTTAGAATATTGATTAGATAGTTCAACACTATTTTTGGGAACAACCAAACTACATTTTCCTATATATTTCATTTTCTCAGTTATAGTATTTCGATAACCAAGACGGGAGAATCATACATGTTTACAATGGGTTCATTATCCTGTTATAACATTATCTTAATGAGTATAATTATGTTGCACTCATGTTTTGCCATAGAGGTTTCTTATGATTCAAAAGCTCTCATTATCAATGGAGAAAGACGTCTTATTTTTTCAGGTGCAATCCATTATCCAAGAAGCACCGTGGAAATGTGGCCTGACCTTATTCAAAAGGCCAAAGATGGTGGCCTTGATGCCATTGAAACTTATATATTTTGGGATCGTCACGAACCTGTTCAACGTGAATATAATTTCTCAGGAAATTTGGATTTTGTCAAATTTTTCAAGCTTATCCAAGAAGCTGGACTATATGCCATTATGAGGATTGGTCCTTATGCATGTGCGGAATGGAACTACGGAGGGATCCCAGTGTGGCTTCACAATATTCCTGGGATTGAGTTAAGGACAGATAATATGGTTTACAAGAACGAAATGCAAATTTTTACGACAAAGATCGTGAATGTGGCAAAAGAAGCAAATTTATTTGCATCACAAGGAGGTCCCATTCTTCTAGCTCAAATTGAGAATGAATATGGAGATATCATGTGGAATTACAAAGATGCAGGGAAGACATACGTTAAATGGTGTGCTCAGATGGCTCTAGCACAAAACATTGGGGTTCCATGGATCATGTGTCAGCAACCTGATGCTCCTCAACCTATCATCAATACTTGCAATGGATACTATTGTCATAATTTTAAACCCAATAACCCAAAAAGTCCTAAAATGTTCACTGAAAATTGGATTGGTTGGTTCCAAAAATGGGGTGAAAAGGTTCCCCATAGAAGTGCTGAAGATTCAGCTTTCTCAGTTGCACGCTTTTTCCAAAATGGAGGTGTCTTAAACAACTACTACATGTACCATGGAGGAACCAACTTTGGCCGCACAGCAGGTGGACCATATATCACAACATCTTATGACTATGATGCACCAATTGACGAGTATGGGAATTTGAATCAACCAAAATGGGGACATCTTAAGCAACTTCATGCAGCAATTAAATTGGGTGAAAATGTTCTTACAAATTATACATCAATAAATGATAAGGATCTGGGAAATGGAATCACACTTACAACATACTCTAATTCCAATGGCGCAAGATTTTGTTTCCTGAGCAATAATGACACTAGCAAAGATGCAAATGTTGACTTACAAAATGATGGTAAATACTTTATTCCTGCCTGGTCCGTCACCATTCTTAATGGATGCAACAAAGAAATTTTCAATACAGCAAAGGTTAACAGTCAAACCTCAATAATGGTGAAAAGGAGTGGTGATAATAGTTCTAATGGACTCACATGGAAATGGAAAATGGAGCCAAAGAAAGACACCTTGAATGGAAAGGGAAATATTAAAGCACACGAGCTTTTGGAGCAGAAGGAACTAACCTTGGATGCTAGTGACTATTTATGGTACATGACTAGTGTTGACATCAATGACACTTCAATTTGGAGTAATGCGACTCTCAGTGTGAATACTATGGGCCATACACTTCATGGTTATGTTAATAGGAAGTATATAGGATACCAATTTAGCCAATGGGGAAATAAATTCACTTATGAAACGAAAGTTTCTTTGAAGAATGGAACAAACATTATAACTTTGCTTAGTGCCACCGTCGGGCTTGCAAATTATGGTGCATGGTTTGACGAGATAAAAACGGGCATTTCAGGTGGCACTGTTCAATTGATTGGAAAAAATAATGTTACTATGGATTTGTCAACTAACCTTTGGTCTTATAAGGTTGGTTTGAATGGTGAGAGGAAACGTTTATATGATTTGCAATCACATGTCGGTGTGTCATGGAACACTAATTCACCTAATATTCCTATTGGGAAACCTATGACTTGGTATAAGTCAGAGTTTAAAGCTCCAGTTGGAACAAACCCTATTGTGGTGGACTTCCAAGGCCTAGGTAAAGGACATGCTTGGGTGAATGGACATAGCATTGGTCGTTATTGGCCTTCTTGGATTACAACTACAAATGGATGCAGTGACACGTGCGATTATCGTGGAAAATATGTAAAGGAAAAGTGCAACACCAATTGTGGAGGTCCATCACAAAGGTGGTATCATGTACCAAGGTCATTCTTGAATGATAACATGAACACATTGGTTTTATTTGAAGAAATAGGTGGTAATCCTCAAAGTGTTCAGTTCCAAACGGTGACAATAGGAACTATTTGTGCTAATGTATATGAAGGCTCACAACTAGAACTATCATGCCAAAATGGACAAGTAATTTCACAAATCCAGTTTGCTAGCTTTGGAAATCCACAAGGTCAATGTGGTTCTTTTAAGAAAGGCTCTTGGGAAGCTACAGATAGTCAATCTGTTGTGGAAGCTGCATGCATAGGAAAAACTAATTGTGGATTTATAGTCACAAAAGAAATGTTTAGTGTTCCATTTGGCGTAACAAATAGTACAGCTAGATTAGCCGTGCAGGTGACATGTTAAGTCATCATTTTCTACAAATTAATGTGAAAAATAAACGTTGAATTATCAAAATTGAAATAATACATTAAGTTTTTCTCATTAAATAATATCATAAGTTAAACTTGTTTTTCTTTATTTTCAACTTTAATGTAAGTTGTGGTAAAAATAAAAGTTTTTTGAGCAACCGCCCGATCTCTTTCAACCTTTCTACCATGAAACGTTGTATCATTCTTAGAGAGAAATATAAATCATATATTCTCAAATTAGATCTTATATTTCGGTCACATTAGAGTTCGTTTGGATCTTGGTTGAAATTTTTTGAAATTGCAGTGCAATGTTACAAAAACACATATTGTTGCTTCAAAACATCATGTTAAAAGTTTTTTATTTCTTTCTAATAAAAAACTTGCACCACACATTTTATTTTAATTTTTCAAATAAATCAAATTTTATGCGTCTTTTATTTCTTTTTCTTAGTTTGTGTGTAAGTATGTTTTGTTACTCTTATATGTGCATTTTTGTACTAATGTTTTTTTATAGAACAAATTAGATATATTTATTTGGACAACTAGTTTTTTTGAAACAGTTTTTCACAAGATTGAAGAATATGAATACAAGGATAAACATTATGATTGACTAGAGATATAGTAAATTCCAATTATATATATAACATTGGTAAACTTTCCATAGTAAAGAGTTGTATCTTTATATGAATATTCAATTGTTCAAATATAAAGTGCTTACTTCAATCTCGTTAAAAAAAATATCTCAAAAAACCAAATGAATAGCTCGTTAATTAGGAAAAATATTCAACTAGAATTTCATACAAAGAAAGAACCATTTCTTTGTAAAAGAAACTATATGTGATATCATATACATCCTACAATGTTAATTATTCTAAAAAACAACATTAGAAACGTTCGAATTCAAAATCTTACATTCTCTGACAAAACAAGTATTAACTCAAAATGAAAATTCTTCTTGAACATTATTCTAAATCTCACTGAGTTGGTTTTGAAGCAATAAAGACACTCATAACAAGTAACATATTTTATTTGACTTAATCGGACGTGAAAACGTCAATGAGAACTACATGACCCTCACAAGTATCACGATAACGTGTTGGTTGACTAAAATAATTTCATTTTCCAATTCACCCTTACAGACCTCTAACTTTTTGGATGTGAAGTGACATGAGGTTTAAGGTTATGTTCACGACCTCAAACAAAAACAAGCCTACGTCTCAAACATGAACTCCACGACTTGTTAGTTCAGTCCAACAAACAATGTAGATTTGGATAAATATTTCTAAAGCATCTCAACCTCAAGGATAAATAGAAAACCATAACAGTCACTCTTTCACTATCATGGTATGTATCCCTCAGAGGTATAAAATTTGAATTGGCTACCTTCTCATCTTATAAATCGACATACAAAGAACAATTATTTTACGTCCCTTTTAATCTAAATCTTAATTTCACTAAACATGCACGTCTACCATTGAACGAGGTCTCTCTATTTTGAATAAGAATTTTTTTTTATATATGTCTCATACATAACATGTCTCTCGAATTAAAATCATATCTTATAGTATAGCTCGAGCAAGAAACCAACATGATATAATAAAAAAAATTATTATATATTTACCGCTGTAAACTATAATTTTTAATATAACATAATAAAATATTTTTGTTTGCATGATTAAAATATATATATTTTTGTATGCGAATCCATTATCTTTTCTTGACTGCAGTGGTAAAATAGTTTCTATTATGAACATTTTGAAAAATATTATAAGAATTTTAAAAATACACAACTTATTAACAAAATCTCCCAAAATAGTTTATAATAAATAGTCAGGTGTTTAGTTTTTAATATATGACATGTTTTTCTTTACATTGCATGTTTAATGTTAAGGTATTGATAAAAAAATTTAAATAATAAATAATTACATTTAATTTTAATGTATCTTATTTTTTATTTATATAGAGAGAAGTTTTAATAAAAATCAATTCAATTTGTGAAGACAACTACTATTTTTTTCATGAAAGTAAAATTAAAATTAAAAGATATTTTTAAGGAGCTATTTTCTTTGTGGAGGGTTAGAGTCTATATAGTCATGTATATATAACTTTCATTTCAGGTCCTTATGAAATACATGATATGATTATATATTATGGTGTTTATATCCGACTCATTTATCATATATATGTTTTCATTTTATCCTAAACCACTGTGTAACCCTGAACAACTTGTTATTAATATTTTAGAATTACCTATCCATTACTCTAGATAAGTTATTATAACAAATTCAAATTAACTAATTTAGATGCATGCGATGAGCCTAATTTTGTTATTCACTAGCTGTCTGTACACTTTTGTGCAGTATTCATTTTTGTCATTCATTATTTTCATTACTAAAATTAGAAATTAATAATTGTATTTGAATAAATAAAGTTAAATGTTTGAAGATTTCTACGACATTGAACTCTTATTTGGTGAGTTTTTATTCACTTCATGTGTGTCTTTTGGTTGTGACCAACTCATGTAACATATTTTTGTGTGAAGAAAAATCTAATTTAGAATATTGATTAGATAGTTCAACACTATTTTTGGGAACAACCAAACTACATTTTCCTATATATTTCATTTTCTCAGTTATAGTATTTCGATAACCAAGACGGGAGAATCATACATGTTTACAATGGGTTCATTATCCTGTTATAACATTATCTTAATGAGTATAATTATGTTGCACTCATGTTTTGCCATAGAGGTTTCTTATGATTCAAAAGCTCTCATTATCAATGGAGAAAGACGTCTTATTTTTTCAGGTGCAATCCATTATCCAAGAAGCACCGTGGAGATGTGGCCTGACCTTATTCAAAAGGCCAAAGATGGTGGCCTTGATGCCATTGAAACTTATATATTTTGGGATCGTCACGAACCTGTTCAACGTGAATATAATTTCTCAGGAAATTTGGATTTTGTCAAATTTTTCAAGCTTATCCAAGAAGCTGGACTATATGCCATTATGAGGATTGGTCCTTATGCATGTGCGGAATGGAACTACGGAGGGATCCCAGTGTGGCTTCACAATATTCCTGGGATTGAGTTAAGGACAGATAATATGGTTTACAAGAACGAAATGCAAATTTTTACGACAAAGATCGTGAATGTGGCAAAAGAAGCAAATTTATTTGCATCACAAGGAGGTCCCATTCTTCTAGCTCAAATTGAGAATGAATATGGAGATATCATGTGGAATTACAAAGATGCAGGGAAGACATACGTTAAATGGTGTGCTCAGATGGCTCTAGCACAAAACATTGGGGTTCCATGGATCATGTGTCAGCAACCTGATGCTCCTCAACCTATCATCAATACTTGCAATGGATACTATTGTCATAATTTTAAACCCAATAACCCAAAAAGTCCTAAAATGTTCACTGAAAATTGGATTGGTTGGTTCCAAAAATGGGGTGAAAAGGTTCCCCATAGAAGTGCTGAAGATTCAGCTTTCTCAGTTGCACGCTTTTTCCAAAATGGAGGTGTCTTAAACAACTACTACATGTACCATGGAGGAACCAACTTTGGCCGCACAGCAGGTGGACCATATATCACAACATCTTATGACTATGATGCACCAATTGACGAGTATGGGAATTTGAATCAACCAAAATGGGGACATCTTAAGCAACTTCATGCAGCAATTAAATTGGGTGAAAATGTTCTTACAAATTATACATCAATAAATGATAAGGATCTGGGAAATGGAATCACACTTACAACATACTCTAATTCCAATGGCGCAAGATTTTGTTTCCTGAGCAATAATGACACTAGCAAAGATGCAAATGTTGACTTACAAAATGATGGTAAATACTTTATTCCTGCCTGGTCCGTCACCATTCTTAATGGATGCAACAAAGAAATTTTCAATACAGCAAAGGTTAACAGTCAAACCTCAATAATGGTGAAAAGGAGTGGTGATAATAGTTCTAATGGACTCACATGGAAATGGAAAATGGAGCCAAAGAAAGACACCTTGAATGGAAAGGGAAATATTAAAGCACACGAGCTTTTGGAGCAGAAGGAACTAACCTTGGATGCTAGTGACTATTTATGGTACATGACTAGTGTTGACATCAATGACACTTCAATTTGGAGTAATGCGACTCTCAGTGTGAATACTATGGGCCATACACTTCATGGTTATGTTAATAGGAAGTATATAGGATACCAATTTAGCCAATGGGGAAATAAATTCACTTATGAAACGAAAGTTTCTTTGAAGAATGGAACAAACATTATAACTTTGCTTAGTGCCACCGTCGGGCTTGCAAATTATGGTGCATGGTTTGACGAGATAAAAACGGGCATTTCAGGTGGCACTGTTCAATTGATTGGAAAAAATAATGTTACTATGGATTTGTCAACTAACCTTTGGTCTTATAAGGTTGGTTTGAATGGTGAGAGGAAACGTTTATATGATTTGCAATCACATGTCGGTGTGTCATGGAACACTAATTCACCTAATATTCCTATTGGGAAACCTATGACTTGGTATAAGTCAGAGTTTAAAGCTCCAGTTGGAACAAACCCTATTGTGGTGGACTTCCAAGGCCTAGGTAAAGGACATGCTTGGGTGAATGGACATAGCATTGGTCGTTATTGGCCTTCTTGGATTACAACTACAAATGGATGCAGTGACACGTGCGATTATCGTGGAAAATATGTAAAGGAAAAGTGCAACACCAATTGTGGAGGTCCATCACAAAGGTGGTATCATGTACCAAGGTCATTCTTGAATGATAACATGAACACATTGGTTTTATTTGAAGAAATAGGTGGTAATCCTCAAAGTGTTCAGTTCCAAACGGTGACAATAGGAACTATTTGTGCTAATGTATATGAAGGCTCACAACTAGAACTATCATGCCAAAATGGACAAGTAATTTCACAAATCCAGTTTGCTAGCTTTGGAAATCCACAAGGTCAATGTGGTTCTTTTAAGAAAGGCTCTTGGGAAGCTACAGATAGTCAATCTGTTGTGGAAGCTGCATGCATAGGAAAAACTAATTGTGGATTTATAGTCACAAAAGAAATGTTTAGTGTTCCATTTGGCGTAACAAATAGTACAGCTAGATTAGCCGTGCAGGTGACATGTTAAGTCATCATTTTCTACAAATTAATGTGAAAAATAAACGTTGAATTATCAAAATTGAAATAATACATTAAGTTTTTCTCATTAAATAATATCATAAGTTAAACTTGTTTTTCTTTATTTTCAACTTTAATGTAAGTTGTGGTAAAAATAAAAGTTTTTTGAGCAACCGCCCGATCTCTTTCAACCTTTCTACCATGAAACGTTGTATCATTCTTAGAGAGAAATATAAATCATATATTCTCAAATTAGATCTTATATTTCGGTCACATTAGAGTTCGTTTGGATCTTGGTTGAAATTTTTTGAAATTGCAGTGCAATGTTACAAAAACACATATTGTTGCTTCAAAACATCATGTTAAAAGTTTTTTATTTCTTTCTAATAAAAAACTTGCACCACACATTTTATTTTAATTTTTCAAATAAATCAAATTTTATGCGTCTTTTATTTCTTTTTCTTAGTTTGTGTGTAAGTATGTTTTGTTACTCTTATATGTGCATTTTTGTACTAATGTTTTTTTATAGAACAAATTAGATATATTTATTTGGACAACTAGTTTTTTTGAAACAGTTTTTCACAAGATTGAAGAATATGAATACAAGGATAAACATTATGATTGACTAGAGATATAGTAAATTCCAATTATATATATAACATTGGTAAACTTTCCATAGTAAAGAGTTGTATCTTTATATGAATATTCAATTGTTCAAATATAAAGTGCTTACTTCAATCTCGTTAAAAAAAATATCTCAAAAAACCAAATGAAAAGCTCGTTAATTAGGAAAAATATTCAACTAGAATTTCATACAAAGAAAGAACCATTTCTTTGTAAAAGAAACTATATGTGATATCATATACATCCTACAATGTTAATTATTCTAAAAAACAACATTAGAAACGTTCGAATTCAAAATCTTACATTCTCTGACAAAACAAGTATTAACTCAAAATGAAAATTCTTCTTGAACATTATTCTAAATCTCACTGAGTTGGTTTTGAAGCAATAAAGACACTCATAACAAGTAACATATTTTATTTGACTTAATCGGACGTGAAAACGTCAATGAGAACTACATGACCCTCACAAGTATCACGATAACGTGTTGGTTGACTAAAATAATTTCATTTTCCAATTCACCCTTACAGACCTCTAACTTTTTGGATGTGAAGTGACATGAGGTTTAAGGTTATGTTCACGACCTCAAACAAAAACAAGCCTACGTCTCAAACATGAACTCCACGACTTGTTAGTTCAGTCCAACAAACAATGTAGATTTGGATAAATATTTCTAAAGCATCTCAACCTCAAGGATAAATAGAAAACCATAACATTCACTCTTTCACTATCATGGTATGTATCCCTCAGAGGTATAAAATTTGAATTGGCTACCTTCTCATCTTATAAATCGACATACAAAGAACAATTATTTTACGTCCCTTTTAATCTAAATCTTAATTTCACTAAACATGCACGTCTACCATTGAACGAGGTCTCTCTATTTTGAATAAGAATTTTTTTATATATGTCTCATACATAACATGTCTCTCGAATTAAAATCATATCTTATAGTATAGCTCGAGCAAGAAACCAACGTGATATAATAATAAAAAATTATTATATATTTACCGCTGTAAACTATAATTTTTAATATAACATAATAAAATATTTTTGTTTGCATGATTAAAATATATATATTTTTGTTTGCGAATCCATTATCTTTTCTTGACTGCAGTGGTAAAATAGTTTCTATTATGAACATTTTGAAAAATATTATAAGAATTTTAAAAATACACAACTTATTAACAAAATCTCCCAAAATAGTTTATAATAAATAGTCAGGTGTTTAGTTTTTAATATATGACATGTTTTTCTTTACATTGCATGTTTAATGTTAAGGTATTGATAAAAAAAATTAAATATAATAAATAATTACATTTAATTTTAATGTATCTTATTTTTTTATTTATATAGAGAGAAGTTTTAATAAAAATCAATTCAATTTGTGAAGACAACTACTATTTTTTTCATGAAAGTAAAATTAAAATTAAAAGATATTTTTAAGGAGCTATTTTCTTTGTGGAGGGTTAGAGTCTATATAGTCATGTATATATAACTTTCATTTCAGGTCCTTATGAAATACATGATATGATTATATATTATGGTGTTTATATCCGACTCATTTATCATATATATGTTTTCATTTTATCCTAAACCACTGTGTAACCCTGAACAACTTGTTATTAATATTTTAGAATTACCTATCCATTACTCTAGATAAGTTATTATAGCAAATTCAAATTAACTAATTTAGATGCATGCGATGAGCCTAATTTTGTTATTCACTAGCTGTCTGTACACTTTTGTGCAGTATTCATTTTTGTCATTCATTATTTTCATTACTAAAATTAGAAATTAATAATTGTATTTGAATAAATAAAGTTAAATGTTTGAAGATTTCTACGACATTGAACTCTTATTTGGTGAGTTTTTATTCACTTCATGTGTGTCTTTTGGTTGTGACCAACTCATGTAACATATTTTTGTGTGAAGAAAAATCTAATTTAGAATATTGATTAGATAGTTCAACACTATTTTTGGGAACAACCAAACTACATTTTCCTATATATTTCATTTTCTCAGTTATAGTATTTCGATAACCAAGACGGGAGAATCATACATGTTTACAATGGGTTCATTATCCTGTTATAACATTATCTTAATGAGTATAATTATGTTGCACTCATGTTTTGCCATAGAGGTTTCTTATGATTCAAAAGCTCTCATTATCAATGGAGAAAGACGTCTTATTTTTTCAGGTGCAATCCATTATCCAAGAAGCACCGTGGAGATGTGGCCTGACCTTATTCAAAAGGCCAAAGATGGTGGCCTTGATGCCATTGAAACTTATATATTTTGGGATCGTCACGAACCTGTTCAACGTGAATATAATTTCTCAGGAAATTTGGATTTTGTCAAATTTTTCAAGCTTATCCAAGAAGCTGGACTATATGCCATTATGAGGATTGGTCCTTATGCATGTGCGGAATGGAACTACGGAGGGATCCCAGTGTGGCTTCACAATATTCCTGGGATTGAGTTAAGGACAGATAATATGGTTTACAAGAACGAAATGCAAATTTTTACGACAAAGATCGTGAATGTGGCAAAAGAAGCAAATTTATTTGCATCACAAGGAGGTCCCATTCTTCTAGCTCAAATTGAGAATGAATATGGAGATATCATGTGGAATTACAAAGATGCAGGGAAGACATACGTTAAATGGTGTGCTCAGATGGCTCTAGCACAAAACATTGGGGTTCCATGGATCATGTGTCAGCAACCTGATGCTCCTCAACCTATCATCAATACTTGCAATGGATACTATTGTCATAATTTTAAACCCAATAACCCAAAAAGTCCTAAAATGTTCACTGAAAATTGGATTGGTTGGTTCCAAAAATGGGGTGAAAAGGTTCCCCATAGAAGTGCTGAAGATTCAGCTTTCTCAGTTGCACGCTTTTTCCAAAATGGAGGTGTCTTAAACAACTACTACATGTACCATGGAGGAACCAACTTTGGCCGCACAGCAGGTGGACCATATATCACAACATCTTATGACTATGATGCACCAATTGACGAGTATGGGAATTTGAATCAACCAAAATGGGGACATCTTAAGCAACTTCATGCAGCAATTAAATTGGGTGAAAATGTTCTTACAAATTATACATCAATAAATGATAAGGATCTGGGAAATGGAATCACACTTACAACATACTCTAATTCCAATGGCGCAAGATTTTGTTTCCTGAGCAATAATGACACTAGCAAAGATGCAAATGTTGACTTACAAAATGATGGTAAATACTTTATTCCTGCCTGGTCCGTCACCATTCTTAATGGATGCAACAAAGAAATTTTCAATACAGCAAAGGTTAACAGTCAAACCTCAATAATGGTGAAAAGGAGTGGTGATAATAGTTCTAATGGACTCACATGGAAATGGAAAATGGAGCCAAAGAAAGACACCTTGAATGGAAAGGGAAATATTAAAGCACACGAGCTTTTGGAGCAGAAGGAACTAACCTTGGATGCTAGTGACTATTTATGGTACATGACTAGTGTTGACATCAATGACACTTCAATTTGGAGTAATGCGACTCTCAGTGTGAATACTATGGGCCATACACTTCATGGTTATGTTAATAGGAAGTATATAGGATACCAATTTAGCCAATGGGGAAATAAATTCACTTATGAAACGAAAGTTTCTTTGAAGAATGGAACAAACATTATAACTTTGCTTAGTGCCACCGTCGGGCTTGCAAATTATGGTGCATGGTTTGACGAGATAAAAACGGGCATTTCAGGTGGCACTGTTCAATTGATTGGAAAAAATAATGTTACTATGGATTTGTCAACTAACCTTTGGTCTTATAAGGTTGGTTTGAATGGTGAGAGGAACGTTTATATGATTTGCAATCACATGTCGGTGTGTCATGGAACACTAATTCACCTAATATTCCTATTGGGAAACCTATGACTTGGTATAAGTCAGAGTTTAAAGCTCCAGTTGGAACAAACCCTATTGTGGTGGACTTCCAAGGCCTAGGTAAAGGACATGCTTGGGTGAATGGACATAGCATTGGTCGTTATTGGCCTTCTTGGATTACAACTACAAATGGATGCAGTGACACGTGCGATTATCGTGGAAAATATGTAAAGGAAAAGTGCAACACCAATTGTGGAGGTCCATCACAAAGGTGGTATCATGTACCAAGGTCATTCTTGAATGATAACATGAACACATTGGTTTTATTTGAAGAAATAGGTGGTAATCCTCAAAGTGTTCAGTTCCAAACGGTGACAATAGGAACTATTTGTGCTAATGTATATGAAGGCTCACAACTAGAACTATCATGCCAAAATGGACAAGTAATTTCACAAATCCAGTTTGCTAGCTTTGGAAATCCACAAGGTCAATGTGGTTCTTTTAAGAAAGGCTCTTGGGAAGCTACAGATAGTCAATCTGTTGTGGAAGCTGCATGCATAGGAAAAACTAATTGTGGATTTATAGTCACAAAAGAAATGTTTAGTGTTCCATTTGGCGTAACAAATAGTACAGCTAGATTAGCCGTGCAGGTGACATGTTAAGTCATCATTTTCTACAAATTAATGTGAAAAATAAACGTTGAATTATCAAAATTGAAATAATACATTAAGTTTTTCTCATTAAATAATATCATAAGTTAAACTTGTTTTTCTTTATTTTCAACTTTAATGTAAGTTGTGGTAAAATAAAAGTTTTTTGAGCAACCGCCCGATCTCTTTCAACCTTTCTACCATGAAACGTTGTATCATTCTTAGAGAGAAATATAAATCATATATTCTCAAATTAGATCTTATATTTCGGTCACATTAGAGTTCGTTTGGATCTTGGTTGAAATTTTTTGAAATTGCAGTGCAATGTTACAAAAACACATATTGTTGCTTCAAAACATCATGTTAAAAGTTTTTTATTTCTTTCTAATAAAAAACTTGCACCACACATTTTATTTTAATTTTTCAAATAAATCAAATTTTATGCGTCTTTTATTTCTTTTTCTTAGTTTGTGTGTAAGTATGTTTTGTTACTCTTATATGTGCATTTTTGTACTAATGTTTTTTTATAGAACAAATTAGATATATTTATTTGGACAACTAGTTTTTTTGAAACAGTTTTCACAAGATTGAAGAATATGAATACAAGGATAAACATTATGATTGACTAGAGATATAGTAAATTCCAATTATATATATAACATTGGTAAACTTTCCATAGTAAAGAGTTGTATCTTTATATGAATATTCAATTGTTCAAATATAAAGTGCTTACTTCAATCTCGTTAAAAAAATATCTCAAAAAAACCAAATGAAAAGCTCGTTAATTAGGAAAATATTCAACTAGAATTTCATACAAAGAAAGAACCATTTCTTTGTAAAAGAAACTATATGTGATATCATATACATCCTACAATGTTAATTATTCTAAAAAACAACATTAGAAACGTTCGAATTCAAAATCTTACATTCTCTGACAAAACAAGTAACTCAAAATGAAAATTCTTCTTGAACATTATTCTAAATCTCACTGAGTTGGTTTTGAAGCAATAAAGACACTCATAACAAGTAACTATTTTATTTGACTTAATCGGACGTGAAAACGTCAATGAGAATACATGACCCTCACAAGTATCACGATAACGTGTTGGTTGACTAAAATAATTTCATTTTCCAATTCACCCTTACAGACCTCTAACTTTTTGGATGTGAAGTGACATGAGGTTTAAGGTTATGTTCACGACCTCAAACAAAAACAAGCCTACGTCTCAAACATGAACTCCACGACTTGTTAGTTCAGTCCAACAAACAATGTAGATTTGGATAATATTTCTAAAGCATCTCAACCTCAAGGATAAATAGAAAACCATAACATCACTCTTTCACTATCATGGTATGTATCCCTCAGAGGTATAAATTTGAATTGGCTACCTTCTCATCTTATAAATCGACATACAAAGAACAATTTTTTACGTCCCTTTTAATCTAAATCTTAATTTCACTAAACATGCACGTCTACCATTGAACGAGGTCTCTCTATTTTGAATAAGATTTTTTTTTATATATGTCTATACATAACTGTCTCTCGAATTAAAATCATATCTTATAGTATAGCTCGAGCAAGAAACCAACGTGATATAATAATAAAAAATTATTATATATTTCCCGCTGTAAACTATAATTTTTAATATAACATAATAAATATTTTTGTTTGCATGATTAAAATATATATTTTTTTGTTTGCGAATCCATTATCTTTTCTTGACTGCAGTGGTAAAATAGTTTCTATTATGAACAGTTTTGAAAATATTATAAGAATTTTAAAAATACACAACTTATTAACAAATCTCCCAAAATAGTTTATAATAAATAGTCAGGTGTTTAGTTTTTAATATATGACATGTTTTTCTTTACATTGCATGTTTAATGTTAAGGATTGATAAAAAAAATTTAAATATAATAAATAATTACATTTAATTTTAATGTATCTTATTTTTTATTTATATAGAGAAAGTTTTAATAAAATCACTTCAATTTGTGAAGACAACTACTATTTTTTTCATGAAAGTAAAATTAAAATAAAAGATATTTTTAAGGAGCTATTTTCTTTGTGGAGGGTTAGAGTCTATATAGTCATGTTATATTCACTTTCATTTCAGGTCCTTATGAAAATACTGATATGATTATATATTATGGTGTTTATATCCGACTCATTTATCATATATATGTTTTCATTTTATCCTAAACCACTTTGTAACCCTGAACACTTGTTATTAATATTTTAGAATTACCTATCCATTACTCTAGATAAGTTATATGCACATTCAAATTAACTAATTTAGATGCATGCGATGAGCCTAATTGTTATTCACTAGCTGTCTGTACACTTTTGTGCAGTATTCATTTTGTCATTCATTATTTCATTACTAAAATAGAAATTAATAATTGTATTTGAATAAATAAAGTTAAATGTTTGAAGATTTCTACGACATTGAACTCTATTTGGTGAGTTTTTATTCACTTTTCAATGTGTCTTTTGGTTGTGACCAACTCATGTAACATATTTTTGTGTGAAGAAAATCTAATTTAGAATATTGATTAGATAGTTCAACACATTTTTTGGGACAACCAAACTACATTTTCCTATATATTTCATTTTTCTCAGTTATAGTATTTCGATAACCAAGACGGGAGAATCATACATGTT